>NW_010333596.1:48942-104489 GCF_000700745.2 Antrostomus carolinensis
CAAGTTCCCCCAAGATTTTAACAGCTGGGGAGAAGGTGAGGAATAACAAGTGATCCAGGCAGGGTTCCTACTAGTATTTTTCCATGCACACACCGTGTCCTGCCTTGAGCATCTTTTCTGTGAAGCCAATTTATGGGGCAATTGAGACTGGTGAGAATGTGAGAATGGTGCAATTAGAGTTAATTAAACATGCTGAAGTGAAGTAATGAGTCTAGATTTCCAACACCCACATAAGCACAGCAAGGATGAAATGAAGAGGGAGAAATCCTGTAGGTCTTGTGTGTGATATGAAATTTTGAGAAACATCATTAATGTTTGGACTTGATAATCTCAAAGGTCTTTTCCAATCTAGGCAATTCTGTGCAATTCTGTGAAAATCATTAAGACACACCGGCTACTGGGCCTTTTCAGGCAGAATGGATTTTATATGTCACACAAGCAAGTGAAGCTCTGAATAATTTAGACTGGAAGGGACCTCTGAAGGACTCTGGTCTGCCCCCCCTGCCCAAAGCAAGGCCAAGAGGAGCAGCTTGCTCATGACTGTATCTGGTCAAGTTTTGAATATTTCAAAGGATGGAGTTTTCTCATGTCTCTGAACCTCTATTTTCATGTTTGACTGCTGACTTGATGAAAAAAAAAAATCCTAACAAAAGAAGAAAATCAGATACAAACAAGATTTTCATTCTGTGGGGTGAAGTGGGTGGCACTGAGGACCTCAAGTCCTTGACAGAATGAGGTCCCCTTTGTTACCATGTTCCTGGAGCACGCCTTCCTGCTAGTTTTGTATGGAAAACATCTGTCTTCCAGGCTCCAAAGCCACTCTGCAATGTGACCCAAAGCTTGGTGAGAGGACAGCTGGGGGATTCTTTCAAATGTGGACACCTGCCTTGGATTATAATCCCTGCGTGCATGTTCAACGTTGCCTGTACCATCTCCTCTCGGGGAGTGTTACAACACGTGCTTTGTAGTTGAGCAAATTCCTGAGTGCTTTTTAGGGCTGGGCCTGCAGGGGCTTGTAAATCTTAGCTGGGACTCTCATGAGCCCTTCCCTCTCTGAACTCGCTTTGTTCCCGTGGGGGCCATGACAAGAAGATAAGCAGTATGAATGGGGAGATTTTGTTCTGCACTTTTCCAAGTGAGCACCCTGAATTCAAATGAAGGTATTGAAGGGTGTCTGAAAACTCTCTTTTTTAAAAAAAAAAAAAAATTGTTTCTCTGGCATTGCTGTTTCTCTTGAGAAGAGTAAACTTCTCTGTGAAATTACATTTACTGATCTTTCTGAAGGATATTTTAATAATGCTTCAAAACAAACAAACAAACAAACAAACAAACAAAAGACTGAAAGAACAAAAGGAGAACTCCCCAGACAGCCCATTGTTTTGCTCTTTTGAATCTATTTAGGCTAAATTTTTGCCACTGTAAGCACTGAGTTTCCAGAGGACAGTGCCTCCATTGCAGCAGAGACTGGAGGTAGTTTGGATTCCCTTGGGGTGCAAGGAGATCCCACCAGTTTATGCACCAGCATAAGCTGGTTCTGTTTGCCTGGTGAGAGGAGTTCCCTGGAATCAGACTACTTGGGGGTTTTGTTCTTGTTCTTCTAGCTTCAGGGACCAAGGAAGCTGGGAAGCTGAGCCAGCTCATAGCAAGCAGGTGCATATCATGGGCAGCATGATGGAGTTTGCACTGCTCATGTCGTAGGAACCAGTATATTTTCTTTCAAAAGCCTCAGTGTCCTGGGCAGCCTCTCTGAGGTCTGATCTCTGTGTGCCACTCTTCTTCCTGTGCCGCAGCAGCTGAAGCTTGCTTCACGACAGCCGAGTGCATGAATTTTTATCTTGGCTGTGCAAGTGTGGCAATTAAGGATAGGTTGCTAGGAATGAAGCACTTTCAGAGCAGTACACACCATTAATTCCATCCTCCTCGGCACAGCAATACTCCAGCATCTTAGTAAATGAAAGGAATGAAATCTATTTATTCACATGGTTTCCTACAGAAGCAAGGATATTGTGATTTTTCTTGGTGGTATTTGTCTCTCTTACTCTTCTTTCCATAACTTTTTTACTCTTTTAGCTCATTCCCATCAAATTTAACAGTAGAGGATAGTTCTCAAAGGTTGTATGTTCAAACAGGGTTTTCCCCCTTCAAAGAGGTGGCCATATAGAGGAGGCATTGCAGGAATGGTCATCAGTGAAACAACTGAAACATCAGGTTAAGCCTTATTAGACATCAGAGAATCCTGAGATGAGAGATGAAACCTGTTAGCAAGGTATTCCAACTCCTATATTAACAGTCATTAGGGTTTTTTTACCCCTCTTTACACTTTCTGGGGACATAGCTCTGCCTTGTGTGGCTGAGAAGAGGTCAGAAAGGGAGCACCAGAGGACTCAGTAACTGAATTTTCCTGTGGATTGCTCAGAGGTGGAACAACAGAAGCAAACTACTGAAAACGGTGCATATAAATAATATTTGAAAATTAATAATCCCATTTCCTGCAAGTGATAAGAAAATTTGCCTTGTCTGTGAGTAATTTGCAGTCTTTCATGGCAATTTCTAATATTTAAATACCAAGTAAATTAATTATTTGGCATTATTTTTAGTTAATTGATTTACTGTAATTGCAATGACTAAATAAATCAATTACTTTTTTTAAAAAAAGCCCCAGATAAACATGGTAAATCAATTACTTAGTATTTAATGGGAATTACTTGATGTTATAGAAAACAAGAGAGGAACAAATCCTTTTACAACATCATCAAAATTCAATCACTGTCTGGGTAAAGGGGTTTCAGCACAACGTTACATCTTTATTTAACTTGCAAGATAACGTAATGAAATAGTGAAAATGCATGGGAGCCCAGCTGAACCACCATGCACTGTGAAGTGAGCAGCTGGGATATGGTCTTCTGAACCATCTCAGAAGTAGGAAACACCATATTTGGTGAACAGCACCTGTGCCAGGAAAGTTGTGACAGCAGATGGCATTAGTGGATGTCTGGATAAGTGCCAGGAAAAACAAATCTGGTGTTAGAAATCATTAGAGAAGGGTTGAAGAAGGTGTCGGAGAACATCATTCTTCTGGCTGTGGGTGGGGGTTACTGTTAGCCTACACCTTGGATGGGGAGTTCAGCTCCTGTCTGCTCATCTCAAGAGGATCTATTAGGAAGCACTTCAACAAATGCCAGCAGGGGTGGTTGGGGTTTGTCATGGTTTCTGTGCGAGGAAACCATGGATGAACAGGCTAGGACTGTTTGGCCTGGAAATACAGTGATGGAGAAAGTTTGTGCATGGGTTAAGGGAGGACTGGAGAAGAGAGGGTTACTGAACGCACAAGATGAACCGTGCCTGGGACATCCCAGCTGAGAACAGCTGGAGGCTGGAGCAGTGCCTGGGGAAGTATCATCCAGCCAGGCAGAGCCCCTTGGACAGGACTGTTGTATCTCCTCCCCATCCCATGCAACAGTGTGAGAAACAAAACCTGGTTTCCCACTGCTTGAGCACCACCGAGGCAATACCTCCAGCAACAATCTCCTCTGCTGACACGAGCCTGGATCCACACTCCAGGTGTGCTGCTGGCCATCAGGAACCCCTGTGACCACGGACCCACCAGCCATCACCATAACTGCTGAGCTCTTCCTGGCAATTGCCCCTCAGAGAATGCACTCAATTTGCATTTTTCTATCCAGCCAGTGACTTTCACACAACTTGGAGGAATTTAATTATCTTCCAGAGCTCAAATTATGTCTGATGAGCTTTAAATTAGGTAGCAGTTTCAGTATTAGTCATGAGAAGGTAGATAGGCAGATGAACTGTGCAGTGTGCAATCCCTGTCTCATTAGGGAGGCAGGGTTAGAGACCACCAGAGCTGGGTTAAATAGGCACATTATAATTTCTGGTCTCCTGTCCACTCTTCTCATTATTGTTATGACTCACTTTTAAGTTTGTTTGCTTGGGATGCTGAAAAAACAAGCTAGAAACAGAAATTATGAAACATTTTACCCAAGGTAAATGCCAATCCTGTATTTTTTGATACATTATGAGCTAGCTTAGCATTAAAATATCCCCCTTAGTGATGCAGGAATTATCCCAAAACACTGAATGAGGAGGGTTACACACAGTCCAGCACAAAAATACCCAGAACATCATTATTTGTGCTGTAGCTACATGTTTAAAATGAAATTACTAACAGGGAAAATAATAACATTTTCAATGGGGTGTTCTCAGAAGGAAAGCCCATGTCCCACCTGTGTGTGTGGCATTAGTGTACCTAGTGATGGTGTGACTGTCTCTCTACCTGACAATCCCATTCAGGCATCTTCTGCCTCCTCCAGCTGACCCAGGAGCTCAGTGGAAGTGAGACCAACTCCCTGCTTTCCTCCTCAGCATCCACAGCTGGGGAGAGCCCAACCTGATGGGACTTGATGTGTTTTCTCCATGCAGAAATCCATGTGAGCTGCCTGAAGGGATGCACAAAATATGCCCAGTGGGGATTTGCTCTCCCCTGGGTTTAATTCCAGCCCTAAATTGCCCCTGGATGTACAACTGACAGGCTGATTTCCCATTTGGACTTTTTGACAAATGCAGATGGCTTTTCATAGGGAAGTAGTTGCTGTTGCTCCTGACATGAAGGCTGGGTCTGCCAAACGGTGAGTCCCTCCTCCAAAGCACTGGGAGTGGGAGTGAATCCCTAAAGGAAGAAGTAGGAGCCTTTCAAAAAATAATAAAAAAAATGTTTCACCTTCTTTTTATCCAAAACAATTAAACTATTTTGGCTGAAGCCTTCTGTAAGACAACTTTCTGAAGAAGAAGGCTAGCCATACAAAGTTTACCCAGGTCATAAAACATTAGGAAGAACCACAAATAACTGGAATATCTAGTCCCACAGTGAGAAACACCATGTTGCTTTGCAAATGGGTAGTGCTACCAGGGACACAGGTGTCATAATGACACACAATAGATATATGTGCTTGTGCCAAGAGGGAATGGCTGGTACATAGTCCTGCACGAGGAGATGTGTGCTGGAGCATCTGCTACAGGCAAGGCTGGGAAGAAATCTGGAGGCAGAGGTTGGAAATTACACTGACTCAAGGAGATACAAGGGGCTTCACTATGTCCATTCCTGTGCCTAGCCAGAAAGGGTATGGGCATTCCCCAGCCTCCAACTGCAGATGGACAGATAACTGTAGCTGTTAGCAGCTTGAGCCTGGCTTTATTTTTAATGCAACCTGACAGGAGCTCTCACAACAGGAGTGACAGGCTCCCCCTGAGTGCAAGACCTTTCCCAGGAAACAGGATTTACTCTTGCCACCCTTGTGAGAAATTATTGCATTACAATTGCTAAGTATTTAATGTGCCTCAGCTGTGTCCCTGATTGCATCAATTAACCACAAATCAACTGAGGAGCCAATTTAGGTTTGAAAGAGAAAGACTTAATGAGTTGTCGGTGTTGTTTTGTTTTGTTTTTTTAAAAAAGTACCACACCTGGAAGGTGGAGGTTAATGCAGAAGTATATTATTATTGTTTTGATCTTTGTCTTACAACAGTTCCCTTCACAATGGTGATGGGTGTTGTTCATGCAGTTAGACGCCCTGCTACAAAGAGTTTAACCTTGATATTCTTTCCTGTGAGGGTGGTCAGACACTGGCACAGGTTGCCCACAGAAGCTGTGGCTGCCCCCCCCCCGGCAGTATTTAAGGCCAGATTGGATGAGGCTTTGAGCAACCTGATCTAGTGGAAAGTGTCCCTGCTCATGGAAGGTTGGTTAGAACTGGATGACCTTTAAGGTCCCTTCCAACCCAAACCATTCTATGATTCTGTGATATGTGGTACTGTAATAGTTCTTATTTTACAGAATTTAAGGCTGGGAGCCACCTACAGAAAACTCAGCATGCTGGGACATAAAAGCACTGAGGCTGATAAAGTTCTCTGATATTATGATAACAGTGAGTATAAATTAGTATATCATAAAATCTCTTTGGGCTTGCTAAACCACAAGCAGACCTGGCAGCAGCTTATCCTGTCACTGGTGGTGGCAGGTCCTAGCTCTGTGCTCAGGCATGGCTCATTTGGATGAGTCCTATGCTTTAATGGTAAGGATGTGAGTGATATTGCAGCTGATGTCAGTTTAATGAGCTTTTTCTGTTTTTGACAAATACCCCTGATCATAAGATGCAAAAAGTGGTGCTGATGGAAGGAGTTCATCTCCCGTCTCACCTGCTTAACGCCTTTGGAAGGCTTCATTACCATGCAAATGGAGATTGCACACAGTCTAATAAAAATACATCTGTCAGACTGCACACATTTATAACATCAAATGTTAGCGTAACTAGGATTTATAGAGCGAATGAACATCATCTGGGGCTGGTTCGACTTGGCCTGCCACTGGAAACAATAAGGGTTAATTATGCTTCAGTAATTCTAACATCTTTCTGATGAACGATTCATCTCTTATTGGACCCAAAAGCTGCCATGATACTAGGAAATTTTTGACCTTGAAATGGTGGAGGTGGATTTTGACAAAGAATTGCAAAACTGACACATGAGAGGACAACCTAGACAGGTACCAAGCAGCAATGAATGCAGTCAAGTGAAGGGGGAAAATGATCATCTAACTCAGCCATAATTTTGCAAGGGATCAAGTTGTCATCTGACTTCTGTTGGAGCAAGCCTCCAAGGGCATGTCTGTGACAATGCATGTGTTGAGATTTAAGACCTTAAGAATGTTACCACTCTGTCCTGCTATGGCAAAGCAGCAGGAGAACCAGGGACACTCCTGCCTGTGGCATTGGACCCCAGGACCCCAGGCTGTAGAGTGGGATGATACGGGCACCAATCTGGAAGTCCAGGAGCAAGCGGCTATGTAGCTTGGGCTGCACAGTGGACTTTCTGCCTAGGAAAGTCAAGGGACCTCAGGATCCAGAGGAAGTAACTGCACTAAACACATGATCTTGTGCTTTTCTTCCTCGATTTGGGAAGCCTACATCTATGCACAGCTAGCCATGCCTTGGGTAGGGTCCCTGAATAAAGAAGTCATACTACTTTGCCACGGCCACCTCATACAGAAGGTGGTCCAGCTAAAAATGAGTTGTCCTCTTTATAGCTGTGGTGGCACATCAACACCTCCCTAGAGTGATTTGCTCCATGCTGGGAGACATGGCTAAGGAAGGTGGAGTTAATCACCCTCCAGAGGTGTCTGCCTCTCTCTATGGGACTCTGGGTGAGCCAGCTCCAGCCAGGCACAGTATACAGGACAATTTTCTTCTGAATGATAAGGCTACCATCAACAGCATCCTCAGGTAGCAGAGTGCAAACAGGCCCCTTGAGCAATACCAGTAGGAAAGAGAGGAGATTAAAGCCCAAGGTACATGAGGTCCATCCTAGGAGCCAACAGGTTAGGGAAGTAACAGACAGCTTTGTTCACAAATGCCTGTTACAGAACATACACCTGCTTTTGCGTCACTTGAGATCATATGGACAAATCTCCCATATGTCTGAATCTCAATAGAGCTACCCTGCTCTCTGAAATAGTCCTAAACCAGCAAGAGGACAGCTGTAAACCCAGTGTCTCATCTACATCAATCAGTTTCTGTTGAATGTATCTTAGACTGGTGATTACAGGCAAATAATTTATTGATGTAGTAAAATTGACATGTGCACAGTGCAAGGCATTTGCCAATGCCCATATATTATATTTACTGAGGCAGTACTGGCAATAAGTCAGGGAAAATGAGTTTGGGCCTGACTAACTTTGCAAAAGCCCTCAAGGAAAAAAGGCAAAAGCAAGTTTTTAATTTATGCTAGAAATCACAGGTGGAACCTGTGCATTTAACCTAAGCTCCAGGATGTATGTTTCTTGGAAACATATAAATGTGTTCCTGGGTTTTATATTGTATTGTCTTGAAACACAACTTGATTATCATGCTTTTCAGAGTAACTGTTTGTAAGTAGTTAGTGGAGAATGTCTCTGCCTTATATTGCTAAGATTGTTTAGATTGCTGCACTAGCAATTTTCATGGCTTTTACCTTCCCCACAAAAGAAAAGCTAAGTCCAGCGACCAAAAATTATGTCTGCATTGGCTAACATTGAAATGAACCCTGCAGAGATCACAGGAAAACTCCTTAGTCAAGGCATTGGTACTTGTTTGAAGAATTAATTGGTATTTTTTTAGTGCAAAATGGCTTTTGACTTAAACAGGACAAGCAGGTCAGGAGGAATAGTTGAGTTGCTGATAACCAAATCTAGAATGCACTAATAGTATCAGTCCAAGGGCAGGTTTTCAGTTAAACTTTAGTATGGCTGAAATGTGTCTGTTCCTCCAGGTCTTGTGACAGTTTTTTTGCTCTAATCTCCCTCTGCTGTTTTCACTTCTTCATGGTAGGCAGGTTGGGAACAGCTTTGAAAACACAGGTGTCTTTATGTATCCATGCCTACAGCTCTACACATGGGTACATAGAGCCTCTCCTTAGCTTTGTATTCTGCTGGTATTTTCCCAGGATATTAATAAATTAGAGACACATATTCTTTCTTTTCTTTCCTTTTCATCTGCTGCTTTGTCCTCTTTATATAGCACTAACCCCAATGCTGTAGAAATCACTTTATGCTTAATTATCTTCCAGGCAAATTATCTGCTACAGGATTTAGCTTTTACAGATTTTTTTGGTAGATTTCCTTAGCTCTTGTAGCATATTTTAATAAAAGTTTATATAGTTTTGTTAGTGGCTCAGTCTTTTTGGTATTAAAAGCCTTTGGCATATACTACTCAATCCAAGCAATTTGTTATTGGCTGATGAATTTAT
Organism: Antrostomus carolinensis; assembly: GCF_000700745.2. Taxonomy (NCBI): domain Eukaryota; kingdom Metazoa; phylum Chordata; class Aves; order Caprimulgiformes; family Caprimulgidae; genus Antrostomus; species Antrostomus carolinensis. The sequence goes on from NW_010333596.1 coordinate 57,736, forward strand.
TTGTCACAACTTTCTTTTGTCAATACAGTCCAGCTGCATCCTTCCAAAATGAATAGGGGAAAGGTAATATCTACAGCAATATAAAAAAGAAAAATTTAACTCCACAGCCTTTCTTTCACTTTTCAACCAGAAGCAGAGACTCTTAGCACTGAAGAGAGCCATGGCTAATTAACAGATTACTCTGCAAGATTCATCCCAAGCCAACATCCTTTCCTCTGCTATGGGAGATCTTGGTTTTGTTAGTGATGCTTTTTTTTCATAAAGACTATCTATCTGAAAAATGACAGACCCAAATGTTTGAGAACACCATCTAAACTAAGAATTGGTGGTTAGTTAGGGGCTGGAAAAATTGAGGAGAAACGCTTACCTACATGGAGAATTTCAGCTTTCCCTGGAGAAATGCACCCTGGAATTTTTGTGCTTTTCCAGCGACCTTTTATGGAAAGAAAGCACACAATAATTCATTTGGATTAAGGGAAAACATTTTCCGAAGACCAACTACAGCAAAAACTCTCATCTTGTGGTGGCAAATACCCAGGAAGAAATCACCTGTTTCTGCCTGGATTCCTTTGCACTTATCTTCACTGAAGTTATCTACACTGATCTGATTTTCTACCATTTCTCCAACTAATCCAGCCTCTGTTAATGTTAATCCTGTCCTCCAAAACTCTCTGTACTGTTCTCAACATGTAGTCATCCACAAGTTTTATGAGTGAACCCATTGGGTCATATTTCCTTCTTTGCTTGAGAGAATGTCATGCAAGACAATGTCATACTCTTAATAAATTCAAGACATATCACATCTGCTGCCTCCTCTTTATCCACTTGGCTGGTTACTCTGACAAGAAAAAAAATTAGAAATGGTTTGAGAGAGTCAGTTCTTGAATAATCTATGCTGGCTCTTTTTATCAGTTTATTATTCCCTAGATGACTACAAAGATATTGTTTTATAATTTTCTCTTTTGTCTTTCTGGGTATTAGATTACTCCAATTTCCTGGGTTCTTCTTTCTCTCCTGAAAGATGAACTACTCTGCTTTCCCTCCTCAATTCCCCAAGCACAGGGAATTTGCAGAGATAACCCCTGAATATCTAAGGATCTCCTCACTGTTAAGTGCAGGAGGGAGAACTGCTGTTCCTCAGGATGTCATTACTTCTCTAAATGTTCTTTAACCAGGTCTTTTCCTATTTCGGTCTGCTGTTCTACTTCTTTGTTTAAATCTAAGGAAGTGGAGGTCACAGTTTGCCTTTCTCTAAGAAGGCTGAAGGAAACAAAGCTCTACTTGCCACAGCAGATATTCTTCGCTCTTATTTTTCATCAGCTAATGAACCTATATGCTCCTTTGTCTTTCTTCTGATTCTAACAGATTTTAAGAACTGTTCAAGTTCCCCTTAATGTCCCTTGTCATCTCTCTGTAGCCTGTCTCTCTCTCTCTATTTCTGCATGCATGTGCTCTCCCTTCATTGTGTCTCTTTTCTTTTTGTGTGACTTTTGTGAGACTTCCACTCTGATTTTCCTGCTGTGAAGGGACTCTTTGTGTAGCCATCTGAATTGTGCACTGTGCTGCAGCAGTGTAATTCCCACGCCATCCAGAAACTGCAGTGACATGTTTGGCTCTCTATATCAGAGCAAGATATCAGGCTGGGGGCCACAGCAGTGTTTTATCAGGAAGCTTGACATGGGGAGGACCCTCTGCCAGCGGTCTCCCTCCTCATCTCCTCATCATGTACCCTTGGGACTGACATTCAAGCTTCATCTTAACTTTGGCCAGGACAAGTCCATTAGCATCCTCAAAATGGCTCCTCTACCTGCCTATGGGGCTGGATTCTGTGTAAGACAAGCTGGGTGAAAGGTTGTGCGTTTGGACCCATCTGGTGATGGCTGGGACTCAAGCAGTACAAGACTTTGCTTACTGCTATGGAGAAAGTTATTTGCCTTCAAGGGTTTTCTTTGATTTATGGGGATAAGCATGGTCTCCCGTACAGTGAGATCTGATATGGGCAGGACTCAAGTTTCCTAAACATGGATTTCTAGGGATCTTCTGTGGTACCTGTTCAGCTGCTGCTCCAGGAGAAAAGGAGTTGATAAATCCCATGTCCCATCTACCAATCACATGGGGATGAATTAGTTACCCCAAGACACCTCAAATGGCACTTAAGTACCTCTGCTTAGGGATCTGAATCATTCCTTTCTACGCTTTCAACTTGTCCACTCAGAAAGGATATACTGGTGAAAACTGACTCATCATTAGCAAAGGGAGTGACCAGGGTGCTGCAAACAGCTTCCCTCTCTGCTAATGAATCGAGCACAAATTGTCCCAAAATCTGAGATGAAACCAAGTCACATTTCCTTTTTAAGCATTCCATGAGTCCTTTACAGATGTGATTGAAGAAGGTATGGTAGAGGCAGGGAAGAGATGCCAGAACTGCTAACAGATATAGCTACAGAAAATTGGTTTATGTGAGCCCAGAAGCTTGGTAGATAATGGCACAGGAAGTGCTTTCCCGTTTACTTGCCAAACATAAGCAATGTCTAATATTTTAGAAGTCCTTGAGCTATCCTAGCAACACATGCACATCTCTCTACAAAGGTCTAGAGCGTCATCTCTACTTGGTTTCTGTTTTGTGATTCCAACCACGTCATGTTAAATACAGACAGGCGCATTGGTCAGAAGAGCAATTTAATGAGCTCCCGGAGCTATAATGTGAGCCCAGAGTTCTGCCACAAAATGGCTTGTGAGATTTATTTAAAAACAGCATCTGGGTTAATTTTTGGCTGCCAAATGCCTTTTAAGTCTTTAGAGCTTATCTTGTCAATTTTCAGCTATGACCATAAGGCTAGAAAACTAAAAAACTAGAACATAAAGCTTGCTATTGCTTTCCAATAATAATGGCTCCAAAGCAAAGATCGGAAAGAAAAAAACAAGTACATTGGAATAATGAGTAGCTTCATTGATGCTTTGCTGGTGGTACCCATGGAGCTACCTTTTACATCAACTAACATGAGCCAAATGTCTCAGAAGTGATGGTCCCTGCAGCTCATCACTTCTCCCTCAGGGATGGGGTTGAGCCCTACATTTGCTAGTGCACAACGAGCCCAGCCATGCTCTTCCACTGGGCAGTTTAAGCGAGCAGGAGTGATTTTGCCACAGGCAGTGAGAACAGCAAGCTGCAATGCTGGGGACTGGTCTCAGCAGGTCCTGCAGAGAAACAAGACCTGGGAGGTTTGGGAATAAATGCGAGGCACCAAAGAGATCTGAATGGCAGATCATGCTCACTGAGTGCTGGGTCTTCTGCTGTCAAGATGCTGTTTCCATGTTGCACGAGTCCAGAGTAACGTCATGGCAGTTACTCTGTGTCCCCATGCGGAAGCTGGGAATCAATTACTGAGAGACCCTCAGTGCTTTGCTGAACACTCTCGCCCTGTCCTGAGTGATTCTGCATGCGGCATGTTAATCAACATGTCGATTTGCTGTCAATATAATCACTCGCTGTTCACTATCCACTCAGCCTCTGTTCACTGCCACTACTTTTGTGTTGTAAGCAGTGAAGAGCTCCTTGGAACAAAGGGTTTTCTTTTCATCCACAGTGCGAAAAAGGAGAAAATTATTCTCAGTTTTTAATTTCAATTCAAAAGCATCTCTGGTCCACCTGATTTTATCAGGCCTTTTAAATCCACGTGCCACAAATACAACCATGCTCATGACTTGCCAAGATACATATTCACCTTGAATTCCTGGGATGGATCTAGCATCATCCCCCCCAGCTCTGCTTGCAGGGATTTATGTGGGCCAGGGGTCTGACTCTGGCACTTGAAGAGATCATGCCACGATGACTTTACAAAGGCAGCCTGGATTATGAAATGTGCCATTGCTGCCCAGGTGGTTGTGTTGTTCATTCAAGAAAGAGAATTATCTCAAAGAACTTGTAAAGGTGCTAACATGATATCATTTTTAGCATCTGTGTTCTCTCCCAGTTGTAAACTTTACTGGCTGCATTATGAGATGTGCCTGAGTGTCCCTGATGGACCATGCCAGATTACTCACCACAGCAATGCATGGGGCAAACTGAAAAGTTAAAGTACCCTGGCAGAATATATTAGAAATAAGGTAATTTTAGAAAGCCTGCATAAATATTTTGTGGAATATTTTTGTCTATATTTTCAAAGACATCACAAACTTGCCAAACTTATCTTTAATAATTCTGAGTATTTCACACATCACAGACTTGAAATATCAAGAGGTATACTATCCTTTTAATTATTGTGTCTCTTTCTCTCAAGGAGACATTGCTACAGAAAAAAAAAAACCCCAACTAATAGAAAAAGAAGGGGAAATAATGCATATTATTATGATAGGGAGAAAAAATAATAATAGGTAATACTCAAAAGGCAAACAAGGTTATTGTGATCTGAAAGTCAGGAAAGGAATAATTTCAGCACCAATAAATTTGTCATCATAAAAGCATTTTATAGAAAGGGCAAAGAAAGACTGTGATACAAAGGTATTTATAAAATCTGATTTGAGAAATAAATGTATATAAGAGCCCAGCAAGTTCTGCATTGATCCATCAAATTTGGATGGATTTTTAGTGTCATGCCTTTTTAAAGTGTGTTTTAAATATTTGTGTAAAATAATTTAGGCATTGTTTCATATTGTGTGTTGAATAGAATATGTTTCAAATTAGAGCCCGGTGCCAAGTCATTTGATAGTAATTTGTGAGATGAAAGGTTCTCTCAATACGGACAACATGCCTTACATGAGAAATAAACAAAGAAGGCACTTATGGAGAGCTGTCTTATGGTTTTGACAATAATGCTAACAATGATCTTTAATATCTTGTAGCCTTTTTCAGATTGCTTCATGTTAACTGACTAACTAATCATGTTCTTATTCTGAAGCACTTCCCTCTTCCTGCCAAGAGGAGAGGCTCTGCACAGACAGCTGAAGGACAAGAGCAGTCAAGGAATAAAGTCACTGTTGTGGAGACCCGCAGAGGTCCGAAAGGCTCCACACTGGGGGGGATCTGTGACAGTGCCCACTGGGCTCCAGGGGAAAGACCCCAAAGACCTTCATCGGGTGCTGAATCAAACCCTCTCAGGGTGATAAACAGGGGTCATCAACCCTTTCTGTGAACAAGCCTGTCTCCAGCCAAGACCCTTGGATTTTTGGCTCCGTGCAGGCAGGCACTGTATCCCAGGGGTGCTTGTAAGCACAGACATGTAATTTCATGGATGATGAGACAGCACTACCACAGGTTTTTCAGCAGGGATATGTTGTGCCAGGTCATCCATCAGGAGAGACACTGTAGCAGGGTTGGGTGTGTTTTTATTCTCATGGACTACCCACCACCAACCTAGAATTTTCTCTCCTGTCACACATTAAGTTAGTTGATTGATTCTTTGTGAGGTTTTTATTTATTTATTGTATTTCGCAGACTAATCATTGGAAGGGGTTGCCCAGGGCAGTGGTGGAGTCCCCATCCCTGGAGGGATTTAAGAGTCGTGTAGACATAGTGCTTACGGACATGGTTTAGTCAAGGACTTGTCAGTGTGAGGTTAATGACTGGACTCAACAATTTTAAAGGTCTTTTCCAATCTAGGCAATTCCGTGATTCTATGATTCTGTGAAAGCTGAATGTACTGGAGAAGTCAGGCTAATCATGTAACATTCCTGGTTCGATGTGACTGACCACCCAAACTGTATCACCTGGCCCATCTCCTCTCAGGTTTAATCAAATAATGCTTAGAGAAAACAGGATTTTTCTTGGCTACATCTCCATAGACAGCCTCAAAACATATAGGTTCAAGTACTGTGTCTGGACACCAGATTTTGTGTCCAGACCTGACACCTTTGTGTGCAGGATACCTGTTCCAGGCAGCTGGGGATATTCTAGAATTAAAAATCTGTTTCACTTTCTATGCAAATAATGATAAATATTCCCAGAAGTTTTTTGATAGCAGGAGAGATAAAACAAATACATACCACAGAATCACACACAGACACAGAATTGCCTAAGCACTGTGTCTACATGACTCTTAAATACCTCCAGGGATGGGGACTCCACCACTGCCCTGGGCAACCCCTGCCAATGCCTGAGAACCCTTTCAGGAAATAATTTTTTCCTCATATCCAATCTAAACTTCCCTTGGCGCAACTTGAGGCCATTTCCTCTTGTCCTGTCACTTGTTACTAGGCAGGTACATTTACAAGCCTGAGAACTCCCTGCATGTGAGAAACACAGGCTATTTCCTCTCAGATGTTTAAAATTAGCAAAAAATGACCTGAAGATGTTTCTTCTCAGGACTTGAATCTTGACCCCATTTTTAGAACCACTCAGCCCTCGCTGAGGTGATAGGATGCTGTTTTTGCGGTTTGGAACAATATTCTTGTGCTCAAGTTTTGAGACAAGGCAACTTAAGGCTCCTTTTGGAGTTTTGGAGCTGGGTAGGCTGTCCTGAAAACTTGTCATTTAAGATTTATCACCATGTTCACCTTTGAAAGGTCTTTCTTCACCTTTATACAAAATAACTGTGTATCCGTAATCCCATTGTGCTGCATCCCCTCTCCCAGAGATTTGGGGTGTATTTGGGTGCCCTGTCACAGCAGAACATTGAGCTTTGGTTGAGATTACACTCAGCTCCTTTAAGTCCCAGTACTTCACCTATTATTTTCAGAAACTTGTCCCTGGGTGTATTAAATAACCACAAAGTGCTGCTGCAGCAGAGCTAAAGATTTACTAATAATGTTAAACTAACACATAAGTTTTTTGCAAGGCTGCATTGACACAGAGCTCTGCTGCGAACCGTAAGCACATCTCAAGCTCTCATAGAAGCAAAGCTAAGAACATTTCTAGTGCTAGACCCAATGTCAGCTGATGTCAATAGACATAGCCTGCTGATGTCAATGGAGACGTAATGCTTAACAGGCTGAGAATTTGTCTCATCTTACCTGATGTTTCTAAAAGCCTTTTCAGAGCTCCCCCGATGCTCTAGCTGAATCTAGCAGCTCTCAGGCTGAGGAGGAAAAAGGGTTTTTAGCAGTTCCCGAAAGTAGATTCAATTTGTAGAAAATGTCAAACTAGAAATTAATGTCCATGGTGCAAATGATGTTGGCACCTGGAGAGATACAAATCAATGAGTATTTTCCCTGACTTGCATTCAGCTGCTGTCCATGGGAACTGTGCACATTTCTGGCAAGGAGGCAGAATTTGGCATCTGTGATTTGTGAAGGAACGTGACATTTCTCTGGTCCTTTTCACATACTCCTTTACAAGTGGGCAGTTTTGTGTTTGCTTGGCTCTGGGCAGCGTTGCCAGTCATTCAAGGAGAGAAATAGAACAGAGTGGGTGCGGGATTGTGGGAATCTCCAGTGGAGAGGGGTCAGCACTTGCTGAGAAAAGTCAGAGGGAGAACACACATTTTCCTTGCTGCATAGGCTGTAAAGTGGGAAGAGAAAAGAGAAATAAAATCTACTGGTTTTGCAAACTAGACAGCTCCCAAGTGATTCCTACCTGAAAGAGGCTCTCAGAAGGAGCTTTTGAACTATTTATGAAGTACAAGAAACCCCAGCAACATTACATTCCTGTGCCAGGATGTCAGCAAGCACAATGAGTAGGAGCACAGTCATTGCAGGGACCAAATAGGCTGGACAGAGCCCAAAAGCTAAAGGAGCAGAAAATGGGTCAGTTTCCTTGGGACATGGAGATTTCCTCTCCCAGTAATCCTTTCTTCCAGGAGACAAGAGGGCTGTTTATGAGCCTGTCCTGAGCCTTTCCTGCCACAGCCAAGACTTGCTGAGACTTTCCATGTTGAAGCGGAGTCCCAGGATAGGAGAAATTGACAGGAAAGAGGCTTCAGTCAGCTCAGGAGGTCTCGAACAATTCTCAGTGGAAGTGGTGGAGTCACCATCCCTGGAGGTGTTCACAAAACATGTAGACATGGCACTTCAGGACATGGTTTAGTGAGCACGGTGGTGTTGGGTTGATGATTGGTCTTGATGATCTCAGAGGTCTTTTCCAACCTTAATGATTCTATGGGTGATCGAAGTAATACTGAACCACCCAGGCTGCTGTCAGCATAAAGCAATGCAGAGGAAAGATGATGCAGCATTGAGGTGATAAATAAATAGAGGATGCGAATACAATTAGTGCCACCCTCTATGGCTTTATGGAAGATTGGTCTTGTCATAGAAATGCTGTTTCTTCCTCATCTGGGCTTCTGAGTGAAGCAGAAGGGAGGAACCACATATGAACTAACAAGTGCGCTGTAAGTTAATGAACTGGTACATCTTAGAAGGATGTGGTGTTGGACGGTCATCAAATAGGAAGTTAAAGGACACTAAAGCTTTTTAAGTAAATGTGAAATCACTGCCGGTAACGTTTGCCTTGGTGGTGGTGATGACAGAATGGTAAAGAATGGAAAAGGCACGGAATGGATCTGCAACAATCTAGATGATGTAAAGAAAACATGTTTGCAATGCACGGAAATGTTATTTCTCCAGGGAAAAGGAACATATATCTTGCCATCAGAAAAGCCTGTGTCCTGGAAAGCCTGCGTGTGATGTCGGGGTGGATCAGCAGCTGAAGAACTCGCGGGACAAAGATGTGGTCTGTGAGTTTTTTATATCTTAAATGCATGCAATTTCTGCTTTATTTGATTTACATTGGGCTCTTCTGAGTTGTTTTTTCCCCTGATGCAGCCAATACCAGCCTTCATCAGAAGCACTGGTAGGATCAGCCAGCTGGTGTTTCCACCACCTGGGGTAATTACAGTGAAGGAACAGCAAAATCAAGAAAGCTTGTTTTATACAAAAGTGCCCTCTCCGATGGGGACACTGTTGCCTCACAAAGGTTGAGCTGATCCTTTCAGTACTGTTTTTTTTCCCCCTCCACCCACCTGCCCATATTCCTGGTATTTGATGAAATTAAGAATTTTTGTGTCTTTCATGTCATGCCAACTGGAGACACAACACTGAAAAATTTTTAAGAAAGGGAAAATGACATGGCAACAGTTGCTGACAGACACACAAGTGTTTTCTTGGGAAACCAAGACAAAAAACTCCCCTCGTGTGTTATATGTTGAGTCACCAGCCCTGGAGGTATTTAAAAGGTGTGTAGACATAATGCTTGGGGACATTGTTGGGGACTTGTCAGTGTGAGGTTAATGACTGGACTCAATGATTTTAAAGGTCTTTTCCAACCTAAATGATTCTATGATTCACAATTCTATGTTCTTTGTACACACAGTAAACTATGAGAAGGTTTTGGGTCTGATTGATTTTTTAGCCATGTTAATGAGAACATGGCAGTAGCATGTAAAGCAATTACAAATAATCAAAGTAATTATAAACACTATGTAATTTTACCAAGTTTCAATAGTAGCTTTTAAATACTTGCCTGATTACATTAGGATTTTAAAGTGGGGGCATGTTTTACAGACAGTAAGGCAAGGAGATAACATTATCAAAATGTCCTGGGAGGGATTAGGAGATGGCTATGGATGCAGGCATCCATGACACCACGGCAAGTCTGTGGCGCACTTCCAAGTGTGCTCCAACGCTACCTTCTGTCCACATACTGACCTTAGGAGTAGATGTAGTTGAACATCCACTCATCTACTTCTACTGCCTCAGGTATGTGCTTCAGGTCCTGCCAAAGCCCTTGATTCCCAGCCACACATCTTCTTCCAATCTGTCTGAGAGCATGCCAGGAGCTATGTGTCAGAGCTCCTCTGACACAGATGCCTTTGCAGATTCATCTCTCTCATTACTGCTGTCAGCTATTTAAATGAAGACCACAAAGGCATTCTTATGCTGCCTGCTGCAGCCAAGCCTTTTATGGTTTTACTTAGCGCTTTCAGTAAGTCACTGCCTGCAACATTGCTGGGGAGGCAGGGAGGTGCTGGTGAACAAAACATTCAATTTCTAGCCAAGATGATTTGTCTTGGTGTCTGTATACCTTCCAAAGGTCAGGGTTACACTGTTGTCACAGCTATTGCCATTTCTTTTGGGGAATGTTGGAAGCTTCCACACGGTTCACTTGCTATTCTGCTTCCAAAGACAGGAAAACACTCCATAAAAAGAGGGCCCTTTAAAGATAAATTACTAAAACCCAAAACCCCCACTTCCTTGCTTGCCCAGCTTTGGTACCTTGACAGTGGCATTTAATCCAATGTGCTGTCTCCATATTAAGGCTAGCCACCTTCTCCTGGCAAGCCACATTGTGCATTAGCCCCACCTGCAATCCACCTGAAAGTGTTTCTTCTGTGGCATTACCACAAAGTGACAAGGTGGACGTCCTCTCCATTATCACAGCTGTCTAAACATGATGCATCTGATCTAAATCAACCTTCTTGGTCTCTCCAGATTCCAACCAAGAAAAACAGGTGTGTCCGAAGAGTGGTTTGGCCTAGCCTTAGACATATGTTTTATCTTTTTTTAAATTTTTAAAGGATGTTTTTCAACAACACTGTACTAGACCTTGCAAATTCTACCTTGGATGACACTCACTGTGAAGGGTGGGAGTGTGAGAGGGAGAGAGTCACCTCCTAGGTTACCAGGAGATGGGTATAACTTATGTTAAACAGGAAATTCTGGTGTGTCTGGTGCAAGAAAAGATGGATGGCCTGAGAAGGGGGTTGGAGGTTTTCTGTGCTAGATGCTCCTTTACTGCCTGAGGTGTAGATCACAGCACTTTCTCCACCTCCATCTCAAGAAGAGAAAGACAGATCTCTCTGTTAAAAAATGTGTAGCCTATTTTTATAGCAGCCGTTTCAGATGTTTGCATCTACTACAGTAGATGTGTCAGTCCTAGAGCAGAGGTGGGCCCTAAAGGAGAGAACACAGGCACCTGCCTCCTTCAGGATGCTTGGGCCATGAGTCAGCATGCTGGGGTTCAACCAGAAAAGGCAATGCTATTTTCTTCCTCATCACAAGCACCAGTGTTGCAGGTAGCACAGCTCATTGCTGAGGAAAAGTACAGGGAAAACAGGGAAAACTATGCATAGGTCCTATCTCAATAGCAACTTCATTCCCTTCAGCACCAAAAACCTGCTACCTGGGCACAAATTCCATGCACTAGATAGTTATACCGAAGCTGTGGAGCACTCCATGCTTCATGAAAGAGCCAACAGCTCTTTCTTGTTGTACAAGCACATGTGAGTGGACATGCAAGTTGCACCTTGGGGTGACTACCCCGTGGTGCCTGGTGGTGAATGAAACCTCACAAAGAGGCAGAGGAGGAGAGCCTGAGTAAAGCAGATAAAACCCGAGGTGCTGGGAGGCTGCAGCCTTTCAGCTACTAGCCCCGGACTAAGCCAGCTTTGTCTGAAAATCGTCTCAGCAGCTGTTTCCACCAGTGGGTTAGCTGTGAAGGTCATTGCTTGTCAGCTGTCACCACTGTTTGGCTGTTCTCTTTGCCTTAAGTGGGAGTTGCATGTGGCAGGGAAGGAAAGTAGAGCCTGGTTTATTTATGCCACACTTGCCAACCCCATGGCTGAAGGCCCTCCCTGAGTAACAAGATTAGCAGTTTCAGGTCACTACCACCGTCACAAGCATCTGCTCTGACTAATAGCATAATGGTACGTCCCTTTTAGCCCTGGGTTTGCTTGGGGCTGCAACACTTTTTGCATTCGGTCTGTTACCAGTCATATCGTTTGCAGCATTTGTCAGAGGAAATGATGCTGAGGCATTCACTTAACCTGCCCATGGGCTGGTCCGTGCTCAATCTGCCCTTGCCTTGCAGAGTCCATAGTCCTTACGCACCCATCCAGCAGCCTAGGGGGTAGCGTGGACCCAGGAATGGACTGACCAGTACAACAAGGACACAAAGAGATGTGAGTCTTGCTACTGGCCCTTGCCTGCCCTGAATTCCCTGCTTGTACATCCCAGCTCAGCTCTGCAAATTCCCAACATCCTACATGCTGGGTTGGCCACTTCCACTGTGGTATTCCCCACTCAGATTCCCAGAGCGAGAGATGCACCAGCAGTGTGCTATGGCTGGAGAGCTGGACGTCTCTCCATTTCTGCTAGCCCCTTGCCACACTGTTCAGTGTGGTGGGGTCAGGAGCAGAGTATGCTTGCCATAGAGTTCACATCCTGCACAACAAACTGGTGAGTGTATAAGTCAAAACCCAGTGTTGGTTCAGCTCCTTTATAATGGTTTTTGTCTAAGGCATGATCTCCATCAGTGGAGGAGCTTGGTTGCCAAGAGACCTTTCTGAAATCTTGCTGGGAGCTGGATTCCTCAGGTGGATGACTCTGCAGCCAGCTCTTTCCCCGTCTCTCTGAGAGACAAATCGAATTAGAAAGTGTGGTGCATTCACTCCTCTGTCTCCCCATCACATCTCACAACTGGGGTACTCTGCAGCTGGGCACAGTTGTTCACCTAGAGTAGGCATTACATTGGAAAAAAGAGGCAGCAAAAAGGATCTGAGATCATAGTCTCATTCTCTGGTTGTTTTTACAGATTATTCTTGCAGTAGGAAGCACCAGGCCAAGCCAAGCCCATTTTCCCCTAGATTTGCCTCTCAAAGCAGATTGACTTTGGTGTATTAGGAGACATGAAGTGATGTTTTTTTGCTATGGCTTGAGAATGTGTAAGGTGTCTCTCCCACTTGCTTTCTTTCCCAAACGGACTTGTCATCATCTAGTTAGGGTTTTAGTTCTGCTGGAGCTCTCCCTGTAGAGCCATCTCAGGCACTTTGCTGTGTGGTTTCCTTACATCAAGCATGGTAGAAGCATAATGACCTCAGAGACATATATGTTACTGTGTCACTTGGGTACAAGCTAGTAGGGAGCAGAGACTTAGCTAAATAGTGGCAGTACACAAATAAATTAAATATTCTTATTTTAACAGGAAAACAGGTTAAAAGAAGATTTCATTAATTACCTAGTTTTTCAGACACCCAACTGAGATATCCTGAAGAAATCTGTTTTATAAGAAAAGCTGAAAATTCACTACCTGAAGATCATACCCTTTAAAGCACCTCAAAATGCAAATCCCAAGACTGTTATCTGGATCACAAAACATTCTGGAAGGCCTTAGCTAAGGGCCTTCTTCACAGGACCTCCTGCAGGAGCTGGGGCAGCCTGCAAAAGGCTAAAGAGCAGGATGATAATTTCAAACACCAGAGATCATGCCTGGCTTATTTCTCTACTGGCAGCAGTGAGAAATTCTTGCTAAATTAATAGACCAACTACTTTCTTGTCATGTAAGTTCTGTCTACCTTATTAATTATGGTTTCATTCATTTGCTGCATGACTCTTGCTGGTCACTAGATGTCACTAATAACGAATGAGAAAGGGGAAAATCAGGGGAAATTCTTGGGGAGGTAAATTTTTACAGGAAATAGCACCTGGGAGTGCCTCAGTGCAGAGCTCTGTCAGCAAAAGAGTGACACTCAGGCACGTGCTGGAGTTAAGAAGGTGTCTCACTATGTAGTGGCATCACTTGGCACTCCAGTGTTTCAGTGAACTGTGAGTCCTGGCTGGGATCCGCTTCTGAAGGAGAGGTACCATCACTCATCCACTTCTGCAAGCAGGAGTGTTACTTTCAAGAACAGAGAGCAGTGAAGGTCTTAGTGCTGATGTTTCAGTCTTTGTTGCCTGCCCTAGGGACACTTTACACAAGACAGGTCTGGAACCAAGGAGCCCTTTGCAACATTGAGAACAAGATCTGTGTGAACAAGCTTTCCTGTCTCCCAGGCCATCAAATTAGTCCCCACAAGGATAGATTAAGCAATTGTCATTGCAAGAGCCTCCCCAAAGTGATAGGGTGGCACACATCACTTATCCATTTTTTTCCAGGGCATGGAATTTCCTTCCCTATTTCCCACCACTGGCAGGAAAAGAGTGGACTTGAGCAGGCCAATATAAAATGCTGCTAAGTTGTTCCACAGAGAACTGCTCTGAAGTCCTGGCAGCATGGACAGAGACAGTGGCCTGCCTGTGCTCCCAAAACCATGACAGTGCTATGTCATATGTGACCTCCTGAGGAACAGGGCATCATCACACGTCTGAGACTGTGACATACGTTTACTCAGGCATGGGCCAGTGTTGAGTAAACCTTTGATCTGACTTCTTTATGATACATTAAAAAAAAAATCCTTTGGACACGTTACAATACATCTTCTGACACAGTGCCCGTTTCTTTTGGAGGAGAAACCAGCAGACACCACATACTTCAGGGACTTTGGGGAACTCACTGCTTGTTAGCATAAGCCCATGGCTCAGTGCTGATTTAATCCAATAAGTGCAACTACCATCACACCATTAGTTTGATGAATAGATAGAGCCAAAGCCTTAGATGTGTTTAGCTCAGGAGTGAATCCATTAGGGAGTGAATGTCATCCAGCCCCCCTGATCCATTTGTTAACTGCATCCAGCTCTGTTATTTAGGGCACTTTCAAGTTACATTTCTTTCAGCCCTAGGCTATGTCTTCACTGGAAATGTAGGTGAGTTGTGCCAGAATGATAGACAATGCAGGAATTAACTCTTCCTGGGATGTAACCAGTCGAGCAAAACCTTAGGTCCACATCCTGGGGTTAGATATTTACAGATCTCCATGAACATAGTAGCTTCAGGTCTGCTCAGTTCCAGCCCTATGTGCCCATTCAATTTGGCTGCTTATGGGGACACAAGGACGGGTTGGACAAGGCCATCCTTTACCTCAACCTGCTCAGCAATGTGCAAAATGTTGGAAAAGCTTCTAGCAAGAGGAAAGGAGAGGAGACTCTCCCACTTCGCCTCTCTCGGGGCAGCAAGAGGAACTCAAGCAATGCCATCAGCAGAGAGAGAGACAAAAACATGACAATAAGAGGTTGAGACTGTTAATTTGTAGAGCTGAATACACAAATTTTCTGACAGTCATCCCTGCAGTAGCTCTGCTACATCTACAAGCTGGCAAGGTAATGTCCCCAGCCCCAGACAGGACAATCACCAACTGGCCATCTCCTTGTTCTTTTTCATTTCACACCTGGTTTTCTTGGTTTCTCTGTTCCTTGGCAGAAATATCTGCCAGATGCCAGCATTTTTAGCCAGTGATAAAATCCCAACATTTCAGAAGTATTTTTTGGTTTTAATTCAATTTCAACATAAAATACTCTTCCCTCTTCCAGATATGTCTAATGAGAATAATCAAATTGGGTGGTCTTGACTACATCAAATAATTTTATTTCAACAATAATTCAATGCTCCATTTCCATAAGGTACAGAGATTTTGCTTATATAATAACAAAGCATTATACCAGCAAATATTAGACATCACTGAAATATAATATTAAAATTGATATTTGATATTATCCTAAAAGTTCAAGTGAAATTAATGGAATGAGTGAGTTGAAAGAGGAATTTATTTACTTTACCTCCGCAGGATGAGATGATTTGATGTTATCATGAGAAACTTAGAAAGAGGGTTTTCCAGTACTTTCCTTGTTCCAGTCTGTAATTTTATGAAGACTTCCATACTCTGGAGAAAATGAAAGGGAAATGCCCTATTCTGGAGGAAAACTGTTGCGCTGGAAAAGTTACAACCAATATTGTTTCTAAAACTTCCTCAAAACCACCTCTTCCCCTGCCCTGAGTCCTCCCCACTCTCTGCTATAGCTGGTATTTGCATCACAACAAAAGTCCAGCGTCTAATCAAAGGCAATTCTGCTGGGTGACAACGTGGCCTCTGCCCAAGCCCATTTCCACCCCAGTTACCCTGGAGGGAGGTGATGGATTCGAGCCACCAGACACCCTCATTACACGGAAGTCACCTCCTGTGGTGGGAGAGAAGCCATGAGGAAGGCAGAAGCCTTGGTGGGATGGTGTTTTCCAACCCCACCAGCCTTTCACCCAGCTAAGGCTCTTCCTGACATGTGGAGTTAGTGTGATGCTGTTCAGGACACCTACCTCTGACAGACAGTAGCAAGAAGTGGGAGATCACAGGCAGTTCACAGAGCAGTGATGGTCCAGATCTTTTAGCACCAGTCCACCACAAAGTCTCCTCCTTTGCTGTACTGAAGCACTACTCCTTCTGCAGCAATTTGAACAGTCATTTGTATGTCCTCTTCTGGTCCATGTACCAGACCTTTGAAAGCTGGAATACGTTCATTCCGTTTCTCTATGTGAGAATTCCCATAACCTTCAATGAGGAGAGAAATATTGAATTTCAGTAATTATGAAGCTATTTAAGCAGAAAACCCATAACTCCAAAACATACAAAGACACTCACTAGGCTTCTCAATAATCCATGGACCAGTAAGGGGTTGACAAGCAATGCATCATTCTTCCTACCCGGAATGAATTGATTCTGTCACCAGCAAACTAAATGCAATCAGGCTCTTGACTTGAATCATAAATCGTACTTAAGTCACAGCAGTAACATGAAGTGAAGCAGATAAAAAAAAAAAAAAAAAGAGTCTGACAAAAGGATGGATCAGCAAATAATCTTCAATAAGGAAAGGAAATGTAAGTATTTTATTTCAATATGTAGAATACTTTCTAGTTTTCAGACTCCGTGCAGGAGGAAAGTAGAGAGTTGTAGCATGTTAATATCATAGAACCACAGAATCATAAAATGGTTGAGTTGGAAAGGGCCTTAAAGATCATCTAGTTCCAACCCCCCTGCCATAGCAGGGACACCTTCCACTAGACCAGGTTGCTCAAAGCCTCATCCAACCTGACCTTGAACACTTCCAGGGAGGGGACATCCACAACTTCTCTGGCCAGTGTTTCACCACCCTCACAGGAAATAATTTCTTCCCAATATCTAATCTAAATACAACCTCTTCCTGTTTAAAGTCATTGCCCCTTGTTCTATCACTCCCTGCCCTTGTAAAAAGTCCCTCCCCAGCCTTCCTGTAGGCCTCTTCAGGTACTAGATATATAATATATCCTGTCATCCTGTCATTTCCCATATAACCAGAGTGCCTGACCAAATGATTATCAGTTGTCTAGGTCCTGGAGGGCCTGTTAGACCCAAGCTGCTGAGAAAAAATATCATTTTTTTAAGTAGACCAGTCTGCTGGGTAGACAGACATTGAGACAAATGTCCTTGCAAAAAGACTTCCACATGGGGGAAATCTGCAGAGCAAGGAACCTGCCATATGGGCAGAGATGGACTGCACTCGTGCAGCAGTTCACCGTACACAGATCTAATTGTCCCTTCTCCTGAAAGTTGTGTCTAAAAAGACATGACCAGAGAGCTTGTCCTGGAAAGCTGTGCAGAGAAGGGGCACAGTGTGGTAAAGGCTCTCTTCCACGCCACCAGCAGCCAGCCAGCAGTGTGGTCCTCCGGCTAGGAGCTGTGCCTCTCCGTGAAATGGCATTAATGAAAATGGTCTTTGTAATGGATCAAAGGATAGGAAACACTGGTTGACAGGGGAACATGTTGATATAAAGAGATGGACACATTCAAGTGCACCAAAAAACTGCATCAAGGCTTCCTCTGCTGGGTACTGGAGCAGAAGGGTGGGAATCAGATGGACTGTTTTGCTTTAAATAAAACTAGCCTCTATCTGAGATTCAGGTGATGGAAAAAGGATGCCGAGGAAGCCATCCTTTGTGTAGAAGGAGTCAAAAGGAAAGCAAGAATGTAAAGTTGCATTTCAAAGCAGATGGATTTTCACACACCTCTGGTTTCCATGGCAGTCAACTGAGGCTTGCAAACCATCCTAGCAAGTCCATCCTTCCTCAGGGAGGTGGCACTGGCCTCGATGCCACAGGACATCCTCTGCCAGGAATTAACTTCTATGCAGCGAGTTCCTCATGAGCATTTCAATGCCTGGACTCTAAAAACAATTTCTTAGGTGATGAAGCAATTCACCTTTTAAACTGATAAGGTTTTTCCCCCTTTGCTAGGAATGGGTATGCTGACACTGAGATTGCTCTTTATTGCTTGTCAGAAGCAGCTCTGGTGCAGACCTTGCTTGTGACTTGCAGCCTGCCAAGTGTGTCCCTGCTGCACTAGCTCAGCTGTTGGGAGGAGGACGTCACCTGCCAAGCAAGGATGATTTGGGGAATCTCTGGTAACAGGGGATGCCTTAAGTCTGGAAACTCAACCCTGGTCCCCTCTGAGCATATTCAATCAAGGGGTACCCCATAGAGACCTGCAGGGCAGTCAAGTCCTCTGCTCCCCTCTCTGGGCTCCCCTTTCAGCTGAAGACTGCCTTTTTATCCATATGCTCATTCTACATCCTTGTGCACCAGAACAGTTTATCTAGTCTTTGGTCTTCTTCTAGCCATCAGCTTTCTTGAGAGTTTGTTGAGTTTGAGACTGCAGACCGAGGAGAAAATAAATTGCTTTGGTCACATCATGTGATCTTCCCTTTGGGTGCAGGTTCCCTTTTTTCGTCACCTCCAGCTCTTTCTCTGCCTCTCCCTTTCTCTCTACATGCAAGGGAAATCTGTAGTTCACAACAGGTCATCATTGGTCCACTCCCCACCCAGAGCCAAGTGCTTCGGTGTTGTAGAAACTGCCCTTATCTATGAGCAGGCAAACACTTCACTTGACTGAAGATTAGTCTCCCAGAGATCACTAGCAACAGAATTTGGATTATAAAAACCAGCAAGATGCATCGATTCACAAGCTGAGCATTGACCTAAAGACTGTCATTTTACAAGATGTTTTAATTTAAAACATCTCATACCCAGACCTTGGAAGGAGGCAGGAGGGCTGGGGCTTTCTGTGACTGACCAGGCATTCAGATTTTATCACCAAGTATTGAAAGGCTCTTGATTCACTTGATTTGTGCCAAGTTCAAACATTTTCCAGTCTAACTCTGCTCTCACCAAAGACAATGATGAAATCGCTCAAGTTTAGTTCCAAAGAAGATCACTTAAGATTCCTGTGTTAAGTATTTCAAGATTCATATAGAACAAACTCTTTCACAGCCAGAGAACAATACCTAAATGTACCAGACATCATTAGTAAAAGAAATACAAGCAATCTTCCTCACCTAAGCTCTACAGAACAAAACAGAGAATGAATAATATTGCATTATTCCTCAAATGAGTTAGGGATAGAGCTCATTAAAAAGTGTATGACAGAACATATTGCTGCCACAAAATGCTATTTCATAAAAATAAGCTACTTCTGAAAGCATTAATTTCAAATGAATTTTGTTTTTGAAACAAGGCTGCAAGAAAAAAAAAAAATTCAAGTGTTCCTTTCTCAGCCTGTTATCTCTGAGACCTCCTGGGGCATGGCTTCAAGCACTGGAGATGGTGCTTATTTTGAAAGGAAGGAGATAGAGACTTGCAAACCCATCAGCCTAGCTACAACACGGAGTATGACACTGACATCCACTCATTTCTTACACACGTCCTTAATGAAATCTAATTGGAGGAATAAAAGTAGTCAACTCGCATTCATCGAGAAAAAGTCACACCTGAACAAAGTGATGGCATTTCTTTGCTTGGATGACCTGCTTGAAGGGGAAGGGGAAAGTGGTGGATATCAGGGAGGGCATCAGCTGACATGAGTGAGGTCTTCTGATGCTGCCACCAACAAAGCAAGCTAATAAGTACATAATGTATGTAAAGTCACCAAGAAGTATTAGCAATAGCTGATTGTAATTAATAGATTTATTAAATACAGAAATTATTAAATGACATGGCCAAGACAAATTTGAGAGATTGGGAGTGACACTGAGAGATTTGGCCAGGTTGACCTGGGTGAATGAGGGAAACGGTTTGCAGTCCCTCAGGTGACATTCATTAAGTTGACCTCCAAGAGGAGTTTTGGTTCCACCAAAGCAGGATACCTCTGCAGTGATGTAGTTCTGGTTTTGTTCCAGTTCACGTTTCTGATGGGATGGTGCTGGAGCCGAGTATGTTTCAGAGTGCCGGATTTCCTTGCCACCTGGAGACAAGAAGTTTGGCTTGGTCTGCCAGAAAACATGGGTGCTCTCGAAAGGATGTGTATCACCCCTCTCATGAATTAGGGAGGTGCTGTGATGTATGAGTCAGGTGAGGATGCCTCAGGGGTCTTAGTTTTTGTGTAACTCTCTATTTCTTATTGCAAGAAGTGGTAAAACGCCCTTGAAGAGAAAGCTGCATACACAGCTCCCAGAGTGGGCAGTCTTTTCTCAATGATGCTAATGCTGGTGGGAACCTTAATTTGTCCTTGATATTTGAGAAAGGAAACTATCTGAATTAACACCATCTTGTTTCACATTTCGCAGCGTAACACCAATTAATTTTCAATTAGAAGATTTATTCCAAATTTCATGGCATGCCTTGGTGGAAACAGGGCTTTGATTTTCAGTTCCTAACACATCCATGCCAACTCATCTATGTGAGCCTCAGACCCACTGTGACCCAGACCAGCTGGCAATTTCCCACAATCAAAGGCAAATTTTCTAAAATATGTAACTGTGAAAGATTTTTTTGCACAGTAACATTACAGTAATACCAGGTGTTCAGAAGCATATCAGATTCTTGTGTCTGGCAAACTTTCCTTTAAGATGTGCATCTAATGAATTGTCCACAGCTTCAGTCTTCCCCTAAATTATCTTCTCTTCTGGAGAGGCCTAATGAATACAAATTACCTTAACATTTCAGCTCTGACACCTCTAACCAGTCACCTAACGAATGTGTGGCAGTCTAGGCAGAGCCTGCAAGTCCTGTACTTATGGAAAGGAGAAATAAAGAAATAACAAAATGAGAAAGAAATAAAAAGTGGGAAAAAAAAGAAGCCAATTCACTTCTCACAGGTGTTGGAAGCTTACCTTGTAGTGCAACAGCACCACTGGTGCAATAAGACAATAGGAAGAAAAGAGAGTTTCTGGTTTTCAGTAAGAGTTCAGCAACTAACAGGTCTTCCAGCTTTAAAAGATGCTCTTTACATGGGGGAAGAAAAGAGGGAAGGGCACCAAGAATCCTGCTTTCTGCTGTCTTTCCACAAAGCATGTGGTTGCACAGTGGAACTCCTTGCCACTGGTAATTGTGAAGACTGAAATCAGAGTATTAGAAAAAGAAAGGTGAGGACAGGACCTCCTGGTGATTCCTGTCATGATGGTCTGGGAATGACCACTGATGCAGGTAGCACTTGGACACCTTGCTGCCAGCGGAGAGCTGAAGCAGAACCAATCACTCTTTGCACAGCCTCTTTTTACAGTCCTTTCAGAGCGTCTATATTCGGCCACTACCCCAGAGGAGACCAGCCCAGGAGACTCCAGCCTGTGCTGGGACAGCTGGTTTCATGGTTTCTTTTTAGTCCTTTCAAAACAATTTCTTTCTCTGGTTTCCCAACCCAAGGGACAATGATAGAGTAGCAAAGGGACCTCATGACCAATTCAGAGACAAAAGTTCAAGTCTGTAGCTCTTTGGCACTACACCATTCTTGTGCTGATCCACAACCCTGGGTCACACCCAGGGTAGGACTATTCTTTCAACCCTATGCTCTCAGTAATTTCTCTTTTCTGAGGTCAGCGGCCCTGCCATGTGTTAGAGCATGTTAGCTCAAAAAGATCAAGGTGTGTAATGAACCAAAATGGAACAAGAACAGGGCTTGGAAAACTCTGGGTTCAATGGTGAGCTCTTTAGCGGTTTTTGATTGGTCCAGCACCATCCCATCCATTACACCAGATGCAATGGGATCCAGACTATTGGGTTTCTCTCTGACATGTGGTGATTTTATTTTGCATATGTGGTTGAAAATATGTTCCTCCTCAGAAATCGTAACAATGCAATTACTTTAAAGTTAACAATTAGAATATTTACTTTAAGATTTTAAGCCATATTGCTGAAAAAAGGTTGTGATGGGCATATAAGATGTTTCTTTTCAGTTAAAATTAATATTTCCCTCTGAGTTAAAACACTTTATTTTCTGCCAGACATTATGTGTGATATATAGCCATGTGAATGAATAAAGAACAACTTCCCTCCAACTTAGATTTTCCTGCTAATAATGAAATTTATTCTTTTTTGATATCCTCAATTAAAGTAAGTTAAGAACTGAGAGTGTGACTTCAATTATTCTCTGGACCGCATGTATTTTCTTTGTGCTACAGCAGTGGTGAAGTTCATGACCCTGTTTCACCCTAATCTCTAGAACCGTGTCTGTGTGCTGGAAATAGAGCAGATAAATGAATCAACATGGGCCAAAGCTTGTTGGAACCAGCAAAGACCTTCCCATGGGAATCAGCATGCTTTCATTCAGATCCTTTCAGAGCAGATTTTCTGAAAGGGCTGAGCTCCCCTTCAGGGGCCAGATTTGCAGAAGAGCTGAGCAGGTGGGAGGCTGCCTGGGAAAATCTGTTGGTAAATGCTGAGCAGAAGCAGCAGGGAGCGGAGGTCTCTGGAGGAGCTGAGGGGAAATTTCCTGAGGCATGGTTTCAGAGATTGGTTCTCACCTGCTTTTCTATCAAGCAGGCTGCCAAGTTGTAACAGCCCCTGAGAGATGCTCAGCAGAGATTTGTCTACCCTCAGCTCTACTGAAACACTCCAGTTGCAGTCTCACTTCATTAATTACTCCAGCTCTAAACCACACAAGATCTGGATTTACCTTCTAGCTCTACATATTGCACATGCATAGTCCGGAGCCCAGGGCAACACTGAAAGCCCAGCAGGCAACACTGGTGTCCACAAGACTCCTCGTCTGCTTCTCAGGCTCTGCAATGTTGGAGTCTGAGGCTGACTCACACAAAACTGCTTTCTCTTCTCCATCAGTGCAGTGGTGACAGTGGCCCTGACCTTCTCCAGGGTGGAGTCAGGCTGTTCTAATGCTGCAAGAGTAAACTCAGTGTGCACGTGTGGACCAAGCCTAAAAGTCTCTGCCACATTATTTAGGCTGAAAGCCACAGATAGACTGGTTTATCTCATGGTGGAGTACACAAGATTTTAGAGAGGACCAGAGGATTTTAGCTCCAAGTGGGTGCAAAGCTCTGAGACCTAGGAGTTATGGGCCACCTTCCTGCAGAAGACAGTCAGCTCATCACCTGCACATCCCAGACCAATTACAACATTCTGGTTCACTCCTCACCAGGGCTGCACCAAGACTCATCAACCTAAGGACTTCTTGAAAATTGCAAAACTTACCTTGCCCACTTGAAGAATATGTATTTGCCCAGGCTCACCTCTAGGTTTTTTTATCTGCCCTTCTCTTCTTGAGTATCCTTTACTCCTTTTCATTTCCACTAAAAGACAGATGTTCATCTCCCCCTCCTCTCTGGCTGCCTGTTTTCCATTTGCCGTCCATCTCTTGAGGGCAGTGACTTTGTGGCACCTGCCATACATCTGCAGCTAGAGGACGTGACCTGCCTCACACAGCTTGCCAGTGAGCACCGCTCTCCCTCTGGAAGGAAAAGGAGATTTATCCAGCACTCCTCTACTTGCAGACACCAGGTCTGAACCCAAATTTCCATGCTCTGAGTGCAGCAGCTCGCATGACCGCTTTGTGCAGAACTACACATCAGTGCCTTGGAAGGTGCTGCTTTCCATGACCTGTGGCTGTAAGACTGGTAATCATTAGTCTGTGTGGAAGTCCAGCCCAACGTTGTAATTAGCAAAGTTGTTAATAATTAGAGAACTTAGCAAGAGCCAGAGAATGGGAAACCACAAGTACCATTGCCAGAAAATACACTTCCCATGAAAAAAGCCAGAATTTGTGATATTTTGAGAAAGAAACCACTTATCTCTTTTAAATAATGGATTTCTTGGCCTGCAGCAACATCTTGGGTCTCTCCTGGCCTGTGAAAACTCCAAAACCAGAAAATGTAAGGAAAAACCACGAAACACTGAAGACCAAGGTTCACAATCAAATGGAGAGAACTAGCAATAATACCAGTGTTGCTGCCAGAGACAGCTCAGCAGCTCAGGGCTTGCTCTAGTGCCCTTCGCTGGTCTTTCTTGCTGGCTTGTTAAGTAGAACCCTCACAAAAAAAGTCAAAAACAGCTTCCTCTCAGAAAATCCATTCAGCAAAAGTATTCACCCATGAATAAGTGTCAAGAAAAATCTTTTCACCTTGCCCAGCTTGTTCTGATAATGTCAAGCTAGTGTGTTTCAGTCCTCTTGATGATTTTTTACAGTGACAGAAAATGCTGCTTCAAACTTTTCCCTGTTTAATTCCATTTCAGCTTTACACAAACATATTAATACTTATTTTCATTTTAATGGACCATGCCATTTGCAGTATTAGTGTTTTGGCTTTTAAAGCCAGATGTGTGCTGTCTACTTTGCTGTAGGTTGCTTTGGCATTACTGGAGACAAACCTCAATCAACATTATCACAGACTTTAGATGATGTGTTTGTTTTGCAGAGAGTTTGAGAAAGAGAGTTTTTTTACAGTAAAATCTCAACCTTTTTGACTGTTCTATTTATGAATTAAAGCAGAGTTTGGAAACACCAGAACCTGCAGTGTGGTGGAAGATCTATTTTTAGTTGCAGACACAGATGCATGCTAATGGTTTTGCAATAAATTAACATATTGATACTTGTTTAACAAGGATTTCTGGCATGCACTTGCCCAAGCCTTCCTTTACCTCCTTCAACCTGATCAGCTCCTTAGCTCCCTGCCTGTCCCTGCTGGGTAAATTGTTTTATGCTTTTAGAGCAGAGGGGCAACAGCACTGTCATGGTGGGAGACCCAAGAATGGAGAGTTGATTTTAGGGCTAGGTAGGGCCCAGCATGAGAAGGACATATTTCCATAGGGAATCTCCAGAATATGGGACCATATAAGAAGTCATCTCCCAACTGAGTGCTAGTCCCACAGGCGTGGTTTCTTCACGTGTTTCAGTCTGGTGGGATCACCTCCCTTCCTCCCAACTCCCTGGACCCAGCCCCTCTTTATAGATGTCCTCTGCCCAGCTGGAAAATGGCACATGGGAGATGTATGCCTCACCTTACTCCATGTCCTGGGAGGTAGGCAGTATCAGAGTATCCAGCTCGGCGAGTCATTTAAGTGAGAGCATTTTTCCTTTCTTTCTTTTCTTCCCTTTCCCAAGACCTTCCCTCCTGCACTGGGTCACCTGCTAGGCATTATAAGAAAGGTTCCTCGTGACCAAAGCTTCAGATGCAAAGGTCTTCTGAATCA
Organism: Antrostomus carolinensis; assembly: GCF_000700745.2. Lineage (NCBI taxonomy): Eukaryota > Metazoa > Chordata > Aves > Caprimulgiformes > Caprimulgidae > Antrostomus > Antrostomus carolinensis. Next base: position 82,754 of record NW_010333596.1, read on the forward strand.
CCAATTAAGAAGATGTCAGACAGCAAGTGCAGAAGGAAAGTCGCAATCTCACCTTTAGCCTTTTTAAATCCCTGCAGTGGAAAACATCTCCTGTCCTTGTGGACTAGTTGGAAGAGAGGATTTCAACCTTTCTCAGTCTGCAGCCATTAATATTCTCCTAGAGGACCTGCAGTCCCACGTACATATTAGTTAAGTGCCTTGAAACAAGACCAGCATCTTCTACTTACCTTTCTTGTGCCCTCATGAAATCCCTGCTCTCAGATGGGGAGAGGGGCACAACTCTGACAGGGTATGCCTATAAATAACAAGACTAGAGAAATATTTCTCCAAAAAGGACGTCTAGAGAGGTACAGCCCTTCACACAGTACTAATAAGAGGTCCATTTCTTAAAACCGATGCTCTTGGGAAGCAGGGGAAGTTAATGCCTGTGTTTCAGACAGGCTGAGACATTCGCTTCTGAAAAGTACACGTGGGAAATATTAGATATCAATGCAAACTCTCTAGCAAGCAGCAATGTGGTCTTAATTAGTGAGATTTAACTGTGTAAAAAAAAAAAAAAAGAAGAAATTTATCTACCCTGCCCAGTGCTTACTGCATGGCTGGCTATGATAAGTTGCCTGCTTTTTAAAGACTGTAGCAAATTAACTTCTTTATGTGAGCTCCTCTTGTAAAATGCCTGTGCTGACGGCAGTGAGCTGCTTCTTTCTCATGAAAGCGCCTGCTCAGGGATGGGTGCGGAGAACCAAACAAATGAGTTATTTTTGCACTTTCTGTGCACAGAAAAAAAAAAAAAAAAAAGCTCTGAGCTTGAAAAGAAGAGGTAAAATTATTTTATTATTATTATTTTGCCAAACCAAAAACCAGGGGTATGTTCTAAAAAACTCAACCTTGAGCTGTCCATGCACTTGGTCAGCCCATCTGACTTGATGTCCCACCTATAGCTCTCTCCTGGCTAGAAGGTGGATCATTTCTCTTGCTTCTTGATCACCTGGGACAGTAAGAGACACAGGTGGAAATATTATGGTAGTCACCCAGGTGCAAGTTGTGGGGTGAGGAGGGGAGGTATATAAATCACATCCTTTCAGGAGTTGTAAATTTCCTTCTGGCCCCTTAAAAAAGAGAGAAGTAAGGAAAGTGGTTTATATCAAAGCCCACTTCTAGGACTTGCAGCCTGGTGGGGACAGCTTTGGAAGTGCATCAATTCTTGAATTGCTCCAGGCTATGATAAAGTTTGTCATGTAAGCTCCAGGGTTTCAAGCTGTCATGTGTTCTTTTATGGTAAGTACTGTTGGGTTTCTCTCTGGAACAAGTCAATGTTTGTCTTGCACAAGCATTTTCTGCAGAGGTTAATACAGAGTGCAGCTGAGTTGGTAATGCTGCTTTTGCTCCGATGCTTTGGTAAGACTTTTCTGAAGGTAAAATGTTAGATTAGTGAATAGTTGAATATGTAAATTGGGAGATTTTAATTGAGAAACAATTTTCTCTTGCATTCACACCAATAAATAAGTTTTCCCACATGGGTTCCTATTCATGCACCAATATATTTCCCTTTGGAAAAATCTAGTACTGGTTTTATGAGGCATGTCCTTCTGCTAAGCAAGCTAATTTTTCTCAGTATTTAACTTGGTGGGTTTTTTAATGTGAATACCTACTTACAGTTTTCAGCCTACTCTGTATGTTTATTTTAAGAAATCTTAAATGAACAAACTTGTGACATTTCCTACACTCAAAATGAAACACACACCCACTAGAAGTAAATGAGCTGGTGGAGGGGCTTTTGTTTTGTTTTTTTAAAAAAATAAGTTTGCACTAAAAATTTAGGTTTTGGAGAGAAAAAAAAAATCTTTTTATGAATTGACTTTAGCAGAATATGTGGGAAAAATGCTTTAAATTGTGAAAACTCTTTCATTTAACAGTATCATTTAAACTGCGTCAAATGCTGACCATTTCCAAATTGCATTTGTAGTTTAGAATTGTCTGAGTGGAGAGAAAAAAAAACCAACAACAAAAAACCCAGAAGAAATAAGCTGGGCTGAAAAGCTGTTAAGTAAGCCCAAAGCCAAGTGAAACTTTCCATTTGAGACTGAGCAAAATAAATTCAAGATAAGCTTAAGTATTTTGTGCATGTTTTGTTTCAGCCACTAAGCTGAATGTCTGTTATTCATCAAGGACAACTGCTTTGTTTAATTAAGCATAAGAAATAAGTCTGTACAGAAGTTAGTGAAGTTTTGCTCACCTGCAGTCTCGTGCTGTCTGCAGCTGGTTCCTGTTGGTATGTGTTGGGAGTCGAGCAACAAGAGTGAGATACAGAAATAATCAAAATCATGTCTGGACAGGGGGGATTAATATTTCCTGTTGCTCCCAAGCAGGATGAGCTTTGTCTCGTGTCCAGTGGGGTGCCCAGGGACTCCAGGCCATCTGCTGATGCTGCCCTGCACTATGTCTGCAGGGCCGGTGGAGCTGCCTGTGGAAGCAATCAGTTTTGCAACCCAGTGTATATTGTTAGTAATCCCACACTGTGCAAGCAGTGCCAGAAAGGGGTGACTGTACTACAAGGATGTGTTGGATGTATAGTTAGTGATGTGACATGATGGGCTCTAACTTCACCATATCATCTCTGAAGCCATACCCAGCAATGCCTAGGAGACTCAGGTGGGGGGAAAAAAAACATCAGGAAGAAGCCATACAATATGCCAGGCATGTCCTGTGGACTGTGATTTTAGGTGCTTCTGCTTTTTGCTGCCTCAGCTGTGGTAACTCTTGGTGAACCCAGGAAGAATGGGAAAACTGGTGAGGCATAGGGTAGATCTAGGGATGCATCATGGCACCATGCCAGGAGGTTCTGGGACTACAGGGAAAGCTTGGTGGTGGTCCCAGGAGGTAAGGGAAGGGGGTGACCACACTACACCTCCTAGTGGGGCTGATCGGTCATGCTCAATTCAGCTCTGACAAGCTGTGGTGGGATCTCAGAGAAGCTCTGACTGGTGCACAGAAATTACCTGCATTTTTGAGACCTGAAGCATGTGGTTTTTTCCTCTGGGCAGCAAGAAGTGTAATCTGGGGGTCCTTTAGAGACAGGCTAAGGATACAGTGGTGTGATTGCTGGTAAGCTCTGCCCTACAAGTCCCATCTACCTCCCACTGGGAGATGTCCCCTCTTCCCCAGCTACCTTGCCACATGACCCATGGTCAGTCTTACTTTCCAGGGCTATGGCACAGGCAAAGTTGCAAAGGTATCAACCCTGGCTGCTAGCACCAGTCCTGTTGTCATCATGTGCCACTGTCACGTTGTATGGCCGAGGGCTGGTCCAGCAAGAGGTGGTAGGATCATGCCATAGTGCCAAGGCTGTCTTACTGCACAGGCATTGAGGTGAGGGAAGCTTCACAGTGAAAATTATGGAGAGGGATTCAGGGCACAGAGTTCTGTCAAGGGCTGTCCAGCTCCTTGTCTCCAATGTTTGTGTCTTTCAGAAGAATGCTTTCTCTCATGGGCACAACCACATTTGGGAATAAACCCTTGGGGCTGTCAGCAAGATTACCCCAAGTGAGGCCCCAGTTTGAGCAGGGATTTCCCTGCGTAGGCTTCACCCTCAGATTTAATGCCTTTGATTTCTCAACTTCTGACCTCTGCTTTTTCTTTTTCTGATCCTTGCTTCACTTGAATACCTATTCCAGGTTAGACACACAGGGGGACAGTGGCAGCAGGATATGCAGGGATTTGAGAATGAGTCCCATTAACACTAATAGTGTTAATTACACTGCAAAATAAAGTATCTATGAAAACATATCCCACGGGATCTAAAGCAAAGATTCATTTGTTCAGGCCAAATAACTCTTCTTGGAACTGTCTGCCGGGGAGAACATTCTGTGAATGGCAACTGGAGAAAAATATATTTATCCTGGCCATGAGGAGCCATTACTCCTCTCACAGTTACCCACTGAGGAGAGGCAAAGAGACTGGAACTGCTCAAAGCATTAGCACCAACGATAGTAGTAGGAAAGGAACTGGAAACAGAAATGATCTTTGGTTTTGCATAATGTACCTGTTTGACCAAATAGGAATTTTAGCATAATGCCAGATGATTAAGCAGTATGAGTCCCCAGGACATTGGTGACTGCAGTTGGAAATCAGTGTAGAGTACAAAATGCTAATAAAAGCAGAATTGCTGGACAGGATTGAATAACTGCTCATAACCTTTTTGCTACTGGGAAGGCATAAGACCCCCTAGGAAATAGCAACCTGTCCAAAAGAAAATTATTTCCTGACTTCCATCAACTAGCGGCTGCTCTAAGGCTGGGAGATGTGGGTTTATAACCTTTCCAAAATGCTGCTATCTACATTTTCACTGCTACAACTCAACAGCACCTTCTCCTTAGCCATAAAAGCAGTTAATGTGGACTTGTCTCCTATTACATTCTTAGCATTAATAGTATCTCCTGATGGCTAGTTTCACAGACTTTTGATGGTGGAAGGAGAGGAGAGATAATTGAGTTTCTAGTTTTTGTAAATTTGGTGCTATTCTACTTTGCCTCTGACTATCCAGGGACTGAACAACCAAAAGTCAGGACTGGTCTTCTATAAAAAGTTCTCCTAGACCTCCGGAAAACAACCAGCTCTGAACTCTCATGGAGCTATCTGCAGCAAGCATTAGTCCTGCAGATAGGAGAAGCATCTCTGCCAAGCATCTGAAACACCTGGGGCAGGAGGCAGCAATGGGGCTCGGGGAACGGTTCCTCTGTTGCTTGAACAGTGCAGGAACTTTCTTCTTCAAAAAAAAAAAAAAAATTCTTCTCTCAGAAGAAGCATGACATTAGACAAAGTCAGTTTTCCTTGGCCCACATACAGAAGGCAGTAAAGCTGAAGGTGAAAAATGAACTAGAGTTTGGGTGGAGTGGAGTCGGCAGGGAGAGCTCTTCCAAAGATATTTTTACCACTTTGGTAATCATCTGTTCTTGGAATGACATTGCTGTGAGTGTGGGTCTCTGCTCATCTTCCTTAAGAAAGAAGCAGCGCGAGGATGCTGGACATTCACAAAGGGCTTGGAAGATCACCTCCTCCAAAAATACCTGAGTGGGGTCCAGCTGAACAAGAGCCAGAGTGACAAATCCCTTGGCAAGTGAGGCTATGGGAAGGGAAGTGTCACTTGGTAATGTTGTTGGTTTTTAAATGATGCTGTCTATTTTCCAGTCACCTGGTGGGATGGCTGTGGTTGAGAACCCTCATATATGTGACAAATATGTTATAACAGATCCTGTTCAACAGCATAGAGGGATAAGTGAGCAGATGGATGGATAGGTGGATGGGCAAAGACATGCTAATCTCAAAGGCAGCACAGATGTTTTACCACTGGAAACTTATTATCAGTGTGCCACAAAAGCAATGAGTGGGAGTGTTGATGGAAAAGGGATAGATGTGGACCATGAGACACGGACAGATTGTACTGGTTTTGACTGGGATAGAGTTAATTTTCTTTGTAGCAGCTGGTATAATACTGTGTTTTGGATTTAGTATGGGGTTTGTTATGAGAAGAATGTTGATAACATACTGATGTTTTAGTTGTTGCTGAGCAGTGCTTGTACTAAGTTAAGGACTTTTCAGTCCTGCCCTGCCAGTGAGGAGGCTGAGGGTGCACCCTTTCCAGCCCTCCCCTGCCAGTGAGGAGGCTGAGGGTGCACAAGACGTTGGGAAGGGGACACAGCTGGGACAGCTGACCCCAACTGACCAAAGGGATATTCCATACCATATGATGTCATGCTCAGCATATAAAGCTGCGGGAAGAAGAAAGAATGGGGAGATGTTCAAATTATGGCATTTGTCTTCCCAAGTAACTGTTACTCATGATGGAGCCTGGCTTTCCTGCAGATGGCTGAACACCTGCCTGCTGATGGTAAGTAGTGAATGAATTCCTTGTTTTGATTTGCTTGCGCACATGGCTTTTGCTTTACCTATAAAACTGTCTTTATCTCGACCCATGAGTTTTCTCATTTCTACCCTTTCAATTCTCTCCCTGGAGAGAATCCCACTGGAGGGAGAGTGAGTGAGCAGCTATGTGGTGCTTAGTTGCCAGCTGGGGCTAAACCACAAGAATTCCTTCATCCATAACTGAGTGGACTTAGTCCCCAAGAAGTAACCTTAATCTACAATGCTTATTAGCAGCAAAACCAAGGAATGATGTACCTTGGCTGGGAAGAGCAGGAGGCCAGTGGTTCCCATGCTAGCAGGGAGGGTGATGCCAGGCTCACGATGTAAAGAGTTGATCAGTACCTGGGCTTCAACTTGCTGCTGAAATGGAAAGCAGCTGACCATATTCCATATATCCCTGGATATCAGTCCAACTCCTTGCTCTACCACAAAGATCTTGTGCATGGTCCAGCATACTGAAAGGTCACGTGGCAGCCTGCAGAAGCTGGATGTGAAGGGTGAAATCCCTGCGGTGGAGCTGGGCCATGATTCGGGGCTGAAGAGACTGAGAGACCTAAAATCCACCCAAGTCCCTGTGCTTCTCATTACGTGGGACTGGGTACTTGTCATGGCCTAGAAACAGCCAGGAGGAAACACAATGCCTGTCACACGGATGGAAATTTGAGTCTGGGCCATCCATAAGTTGAGGTTGCTTATGCTGCCATCCCTTGAAAGGATGTCTAAGAGGAGATTTGTAGAAAGTTTTGAGCTGCTCAGACACTTGGGGAATGAGATGTATAAATGCATGAGACTGTTGGCTGAAGCTGAGTGGAAAAAAGCCCAAAGTCTTTACAAAACAAGCAGCCTTTGCTGAAGTGCACCATGTCACGCAGAAACCAGAACATATTTTTCTATGGCTGAGTTTATAGCTTGTGAAATCATTGGAAAGACAGTGACTGCTGGCCCTTGCATCCAGGTCAGAGTCTGCAATATAGCTGGAAGCACACTTAAGCTAGTTTATTTCTAAAGGTGTTCACAGTGAGAAGGAGGCCTGTTTTCTCTCTGATAAAAGCCAGCTGCCTGTTTTATTGGTCTTTAGGCTGAGGAAAATTTGCTAAGACACTGGAAACTTTCCCATAGGATAAACTGGTAATGAGATCATTAAATGAACTGAGGGAGTACTCTGCAAATTGAGCCTCAGTTTCCCTATTCTGAAGAGTTTTTATCCTTGTTGGAGGTGCTATGGAAAGTAAAGTTGCACCTGCTCTTTGTGTCAGCAATTTACTGTGTCTGAGCGAAGACGTCGAGAAACTTGTCTATCTAGGAAACCCGAAGTGCTGTGACAACAACTTACACTAATCAAGTTCTTTGACATAATTTTGAACATGCACATCGTGTAGGTTGTTCCAGCTTCCCTTACTTAGCAACAATGACTGCTGCAAGGTTTAGGTGATCTTTAAAACAAGGCTTTCGTATTGCTGTCCATGGCACTGAAACCATGGAGATTGATTGCAGATGCAGCAAGCAGCTTTGACAGATGAATGTTCCAAGTGTAAACATTTGGAAAGTCAATAAAGGTAATAAATCTGTGCAGTGTACGGGAAAAAAATAGCTGAATAAAGGCTTTTGGGAGTGTTTGGCCTGGGCACTGCAGAGCCCTGACAGTTCTGGAAGCAGCTATCATTATTATACATTGCATTTGATTGCTTTATTTCATCACACGGACCTGCAGGCAAAGCACAATGTGCTGCAGTGTGCAAGGTTTTTCTATTCTTCTGCTGCTTGTTTTATCTGGGAGAGACTGCAAGATTTTAAAATGGGATATAACATGTCCAACTCCCATTTTCAGAACTGATCTATGAACAAACTTGCAAAGGTTTTGCAAATGCTTAACGATGCAGGTAGATATGTATCTTCAGGCATTTGGGATGCCTGGAAGGACCAGATATAACAACTGGTATCTAATCTATGGGTGCCTTTTGGATATCTCAAGAAGCTTTCCTGCATCTTGTAGCATTCTCAATGATCCAAAAATCAGCTGTCTGGAACCTTAGCTAGTTACTGAAAACAGAGGTTTGACCAATCATACTCTCTGGACCTGATGGTAAAGTTGCTCTGCAAACCAGGATTTCTACACAAAATACAGAGATTGAAAAATGTGTGTTTACAGTGCCAGGCCCTCATATACTTTCTCGGGAGCAGAAGTGCTCAGCATTACAAATGTTCCCAACAGAGTCAAGGAAAGTGAAGTGATATTGTATTTGGTACCAGACTCTATCACAGAATTTTAATAATATTTATTCTTAGGTGCATGTGAGAAAGTACAGGCTCCAATCTGGAGCTCCTCAAGTAACTGGAGTGAGCACAATTAGCACTAAGCAGTCTCTGCAAAGTGCCTCATGAGTCTAACGTTCTACTATTAAAGTTGTCTTTGCCTCAGGATTTAGGGAGACTGCCTTACAGTCATGGGTGAGACAGCCCTCAGCGAGATGTGAAAATCTTCAAAGACTAATGGCAACAAAAGGTATAGAATTATCCTACTTTGTTAGCTACTTGTTCTAGTTTTTATTTTGCCTCTCTCTTTCTCCCTTGCCCCCTCCCTGTGCAAAGTGCATTAGTTTCCATAGGAACAAGATGTGCAGGATGGGTTCCTCTGTATCCTGGAGTGGGATTCTGCCAGCAGAAGATATTATCTTCTTAGACATTGTTGTTAAAAAAAAAAAAGTCACCCTCATCAAAATCAATGAGTTTCACCTCCCCCCAAAAAATTACAAGCAAGCTGCCATCCTGTTCATGAAACTGTATTTTCTACCACAGGTCGGGAGGTGCTTACTCTTTTTTGTAAAACAACGTATCGTGGGTATACGTACTCGCTAACCTGTACCCATCTGTCCCAGGTAAGGTTGTGTCGGGATGCACAGAGCAGGGTGAAACAGCTGGAGCTGAACACAGACTGCTGCAAAAACTTGCTAGAGCTTAAGAGGAAAGAGTCCCATTTCCCTAGAAATCCATGCAGGGATTCATCTGGTGTTGCAGTGCTTGCAAGATTTCATCTCCCATCTCTTCCTATAGCTCTTAACTGACACATTTCTGAGTAGTTTGAGACAATGCATCAATTTTTCTTTTTATTAGGTAACAATAACTGTATTTGAGCAGGTATCTTAACCAGGAAACAAATCTGTAATGCTTTAAGACTTTGTAGAACAATTTTTAAAAAGTAATTTTAAAATAGGGATGACCTTTGTCAAGAAATGAACTTTGTTTAATGTCCACATGTCCAAAAACTGAGGCTAATAGCTCCTCTCCCAAATTCTTTGCTGCCTCTTTTCAAAGCCAACAAAGATTATACAGTTATTTTAAAAGCAGTCTTGATCAAGTTCAATTAATTCTGCTATTTTATGAGAAAGGGTATTCTAAGTTACACTTCCATTTCTTCCACCTCCATTTCCTTAGATAATTACCTTTTAAAATCATCAGCTAATTGGAGTGCACTGTAACATTAACCTCTGCAGACCTGAAGGCACCAGTTCACACACTGCAGTACCTACAAAGCACAAAGGATTGCACTAAACTAAATTAATCATGTCATTCTGCCAGTTATAGCCCGTTTCAAAGCTAGAAACTCCAGCTTTCTGAGCAATATCAAGAATACTTACAGGGGTTGGATTCTTCATCAGTTATCAGTTACTATGATTTTCATATTTTTTTTGCTTGGTGCAGAAGTGAACCCGATCTCTTAGCAGAAGATTTACATACATGATAAATGGAAAGGGGAGGGAAAAACTCATTAATTCTGATTTGTGACTATACCTGGAGGTCATGAGCCTGCCAAAAGACATCTAATAGCATTGAGAAAAAATAACCAACTCTTGAGTTGCAGCCTCTCCAGAGTCCTGACCCTGCTTTTTGATTTTGTTTTCTGAAATCCAATATATCCATTCCCAACTGACAGTCATCCTCTTGGGTAATGACTCTGTTATCTCAGGGAAGCCCTAGACATAAGAAATTCTAGAAAGCAGCCAAATTATCCACTGGAGCTTGATAGTTTCTCTGTTAAAGGATGAATTATTCTCTCAGCTGCATTTCCCACTGTCCTTCCACCAGTACCTCCAGGTTTCTGCATGGGACCCTCCCAGACCTAGTAAAGAAATCCAACTATAAAAATCTCATAACATACTGAAACAGTGCTGTGACTGTCTTCAGCCACCGCTCCATGATAGTAGCCTTCTCCTCTAAGGGTAGAGACCTCAACTGTTGCCATCTGTATTTCCCAGAATCCAGGCATGGCTGCCTCTCAGCACTTTTATTCAGTTTTCCCTCAGTACAGTGTCTAGATTCAGGTTACTGCTTCTTCCTCAGACAATCCACTATTTGGAGACCTTAATTTTGTAAGCCAATTGTGTTTATAAACTGCAGGTAATTCCTTTTCCTCTGTACATGAGGGTTGTAATATTGAGATGCCAGCATTCTGGTCTGGGGTGACTGCTGTCTGTTTAGCTAAAAAACAGCTGCAGATGAGATCTGTTCTGCATTTCCATCCTCTCTGGACCTTGCTGTGTGCCTGCCAGGCTACCTCCTTTCTTTGTCTGATGAATGGTTCATCATGCCTCCAAGATGTCCAGATCACCCTTCTGTCTGTCAGTATAGTCCATAACCCTCCAAACAACGTGACTTGCTTTTCACAATGATTTCACTTGTAAAGTTTTTCTCTCTAAAATATCTACTCTAATTTCAAATTTAATCTGCTGTAAATTTGCCAGGACAGCTCATTCCCTTATAGCATAATGATCTGGTAAAGCTGTGACAGGCATATTAGCCAGAAGGAGCATCTGATTCCCAAGGAAGTTAATGAGCACTTCCACTTTTGCCACAACAGCATAATGAAAAGTACACATCCCACTGTTAAATGAACTGAGATATCGCCGTCCTGATAAGTGAATGCTACAGTGGTGTTCAGCTCTCCTCACTAATATCGTAGCTAATGATCCGGTTCTTTATGTGGCTGCATTGATATGGGCACATTGAAGACATCACCATTTTTATTTACTTGAAACTGGACTTACCTTCATCCTTTGCCAAGGGAATTGCATCCAAGTGGTAGCTTTAAGATCAAGCACACCTTTTATTTTCTATAACTGCTCCTGTTGGCTAGTGAATACCATCATTAAAGGCTATGAATATTTTGTTCCAGTGCTTTATGAAAGTCTTAAGTCTTTATTTTACTGAGAAAACAGTATGCCAAGCTTTTTTTTTTTCCAACTAAGTTACCTACTCTGTTTCCTGTTTACATGGCAAAAAGCAGCTCAGTGTTTGCAGAGCTCCCAGCTTTGCCTTTGCTTGCTTCATGCTAGAGGGAATTCTGTTCTCTTCTGCATTTTTCCTTGCACACCATCACCAGCAGTGCTGCTCTCTGTGCTCACGTGTGAGCGTATTCATAAATGCCACCATCATCAGACCTCATATGCATTTTATCCTCTGTGGTTGCCCCATTTGTGGTGCCTCATATTGTTATCCCTGCTTTCGATGGCTGTACAGTCAGTGCTTTTATCATGGCAAGTTGTGATTTTGTACTTCTAATTGAATCAGTACTGCTTTGCCTTTAGTTCCCATGTCATCTCCTTCAATGGATTTCCCTTAAGGGTGACTTTCGTTTTGCAAGCAAGTCCAGCATCATTCCAGCCTCTGTTCTGTGTTCATTTTATTTCCCAAACAAGTGTTTCCTCCCTGTGTAGGGATATTTTCTCTACAGTACCAATAACAGATTTTAATTTTATTTTCTTTAATAGCAAAAATCGGGTTATATTTTGGGTAGATTCAACTTCTTTTGAAGTAAGTACATCTTTCTGATACAGATGGAGAATTTTGGGCAGGAGGCTGATGCTTCTGCTCTTCCAAGAACCGATGCTGGCATTTGGCTGTATGTCTAGTGAAACAAAGACCTTGAGATATATCTTGGTGTCAACAAATTTATATCAGCTTCCCCTCTTTAAGTAACACCCAAGGTTTGGTCTGAGAGACACTGTTTGGATTACAGCTTGCATAAAGCCTGCCTTTGGTTTGAACTGAGCTGTCAAACCTGCTCAGCTGGCAGGATCTCCCTGCCCTCCCAGTTTTAAAGCACTATCACAACCATTCTGCTTTCCAAGCTAGCACAACAGCTTGTTCACAGCACTTTGGTTTTTAATTTCAATCAAGATTCCTTGAAACTAATTAAAGCAAATGTAATCATCCGTGCTGCTCTTCAGATTGTCACTACTGATAATTTATTCTCTGTTGGTGAGCAATGAAATGTAGCCTGAACTTCTAACTCCAGCAGTCTAGGCAATCCCCATTCTTAGCTATTTACTCTACAAAATTAATACCATTTCTTGTAATTTGATTGAAGCACAGGAGATTTGGGGGGGTGCATTGTTTTCTGTTATGGTGGTGTTAAAATCTGTTCCAGAACCACATTGTAATAAAGTTACCCTTTTCTAGTGTGTGTGTGTGTGTGTTGGTTGTTTTTTATTTTTTTTTTAAACCTTTTATCTTTAATCTGTTATAAAAGTGCCCTCAACTCCAGGTGAAAGTTCTTAACTCTCTACCAGCAGTGCTGCTTGCACACAATTAAATCTTCCTTAGCTAATATACTTCAGGTCTTTTAGAGGTTAGATATAAAAAGATCTTCTGTCATTCTCTTCTAAACTGATTGCATTTCTACTCTCAGATAACAGAGAATTTCCTTTTTTTTTTTTTTTTTTTTTTTTTTTTTAACAAAATCTCTATTTGCTTTCATTATTTTCTGGCAGCTTTCCTGGAACAGTCAGCTGTAGTGTCTACAGTAAGTTAATTTCTTGGATAGGTTAAATCACAGCAGTTCAGTCCTCTCTCCCACTAGTCTCCCTCTATTACATTCCCAGTACATTTTACTTTTAAATTTTTGCTATGGTCTAACAGCCACAAAATGCTCACGTGAAGCCAGTGCTGGCATATCTTCCAGGAATGACACATTTTACTGTGTCATTTTCCCATCTCCAGGCAGGCGAACCCTGTATCAATAGACAACACCTAAAGATTTCCTTCCATTATATTCCAAATTGTTAAATTTATTGAAGCTCCATCTCAGGCTCCCTTGGGATTTCTTTTCCATCCACTTGCTGTGTCTCCCCTTGAAACCGTGCAAGCACATTGCTTTTGCAAAATCCTGCAGCTTGAGCTTCATCAACCAAGCACATGTTGGATGAAGCTCATGTCCTGCTAGCTTTTGAATGACTCCTTTTACCTAAATTTGTTGCTTCTTTTCCAATTTGAAAATTAAAGGAAATTCAAGCAATCCCTATTCAAGCGTTCATGACCTGTTCTAGACTCTCTGCTCCCGTCCCCATGACGTTTCTTCCAGCCTGAAAAACCCTACATTACCTGCTGATAATAAATGCAACTATTTTAGTGAGGAAGGCTCTGCACTGGCTGAAGAGGACTGACATTGAGGTGACACTGCTGAGGTACGAACTGAAGTGGGCTGTCTCCCACTGCCAGGGAGCTTGAGGCCAAGTGGAAGGTGGCTGTGGTTGAAATCTTTTCCATTCCATCTTTGTCTTTTATTGTTTGTTTTAAAGCAACCACTTTTTCTTTTCCAGTTTCAGTTTTGAGATTTGAGTTATTCCGCAAATAACTTTATATCCGATGTGCAAAGCTCCAGGACCTCTGAGCCCTCCACTGTCCCCAGCTTCATAACTCTCACCCTTTGCATCCTTTAGGAGAAAAAAATCACAGAGAAATCTTCATGCACTTTCAAATACTTCAAGATGCTATGGAGTGTGCATAGTCGAATCTGGAAAGCACAGCAGGTACGTTGTCTGAATTTCAAAGCAATGTTGCTTTGTTATTAATCTTCTTTCAAGAGCTGGCAGGGTAGTTCAACTTTCTTTAAGCAGAAATAAACTTCCATCCTTCTGTAGCTGAAGAAGAAAGCTCAAAACCAGAATTTCCTACAAGATAAGAAGACAAACTCCACAGGTTGTCTATGAAAAACAAAGAAAACCACTCCCCCATCACCACTCTCCTCTCAAAACTAGTGGGTGTTAGGCCAATCCTACAAGCTTGGGATCTGATATACATCTGGAGGATGTAGGCAAGAAGGGGTGTTATGCCCAGCAGATCTCCCTGGTGCTGCAGAAGTATGAAGGTTCAGACGAAGATCAGGTACTTGGGTGACCATAGGCAGGTGCAGTCCCAGACTGGAGTGCAGAAGAAGTCTTCTGATCAGTCCACATCCACGAGCAATGGGTCACACAACTGAGTCTTCTCTGAGGATCTGTCAGGGTAGAAGGGTGTCATAGAACACACTGGGAAACTTTACTCATCTGTCAGTCTTTTGGTGGGATACTCTCACCTGGAAACAAGCAATGGTAAATGAGTACCTAAACCAAGGTGGAGAATGGAGTTTAGACCTTTGGAGATGTGTAATAGGCTTCAGGGCAAACCTGGCATAATGGTTCAAGAAGGAAAAGGGTGGGGATCAGGGGTCCTGGCTTCCCATCTGGAGGCCGGGAGAGAGGGCACACCTTTTAAGATCTGCAATTACACCACAATTACTAGGAAGGCATGTGTTGTAAACAGTGAACCCTGTTTCACAGGGTAGTAAAAGAAGAAAACAGAAATTCTGATGGTCATCAGAACAGGTCCTGTTCTCTCAGTCTGTAATTCTGAGTTGAACTCCTCAAGGGGCATACTGCCAGGAAAGGAATCTGCCCAGGATCTCATAAACAACCATGAACACACAGAATAATTCAGGTTAGAAGGGACCTCTGGAAGTCTCTAGCCCAACCACAGCTCAGAGTAGGGTCAGTTTAGAGCAGGTTGTTCTGGGTCTTGTTCAGATGAGTTTTGAATATCTACAAGGATGAGGATGCTACTCATCCCTTTACTCCCTTGCCCTAGTATTTGACTATTGTTGTGATTCGTATCTAGTTGGATTTTCCCATGTTCCAGCTTGTGTCTGTGCATCTGCAAGAAGACTCTGGCTCCATCCACTCTGTAACCTCCCATTAGGCAGTGGAAGACAACAACCAAGTCTCCCATTTGCCTCCCCTTCTCCAGGCAGAACAAACCCAGCTCCCACAGCCAACAGGGATTTTTCTGCAAAGTCATTTTTGGACAGTCCCAGCCTGTCCTGTTGCCTGCATTTATTTCATCATGAGTGCAAGGACTTTGCATTTGCCTCTGCTGAGCTTGGTGAGGCTCCTGTCAGGCCACTTCTCCATCCTGTCGAGCTCCCTGTAAGACAGTATTTATGTCAGGTTTGGGCTGTAAGTCACAGCTTTGTTTCCTCTGTGAAAAACA
The DNA here is from genome assembly GCF_000700745.2 of Antrostomus carolinensis. Classification (NCBI taxonomy): domain Eukaryota; kingdom Metazoa; phylum Chordata; class Aves; order Caprimulgiformes; family Caprimulgidae; genus Antrostomus; species Antrostomus carolinensis. Next base: position 97,976 of record NW_010333596.1, read on the forward strand.
GAATAGCAAAAAGAGATCACTGAGGTCCTAACTCCTTGTCACCTCTTCTCAAACCACCATATCTCACACTCTACTCCAAAAAACAAAGAAAAAAAAAAACCCAAGAGCCTGGATTCTTACTGTTATTTCAGGAGAAAAAAGTGGAGTACCAAGTCCCTGATGTACAGTGGTACAGCTCTAGGTTCCCTTTTATGGATGAGTATGTGGAAAATCAGTAGTGTATGCCCTGCCGAGCACAAATGGGAGATACCAAGTGGTGTGGACAGTCCAAAAAGTGAGGACAGCTGTGAACTGCAGTGGGTTTTCCTATTTTTGTGGAGAAGGGGTTATGCCTAGAGGCCAGGGACAAAGGTGCTGATCAGCAGGTCTGTGATGGGTATCACCCCTGGACCATGGGGCTGAGGGTCTGCCAGGACAGCCCCGGGAGGAGGCCGGAGAGAGCGTCACCTTCTCAGAGTCTGTAACTTGAATTTCCCCATGCTTTTGGGACTCTGCTCTTCTGGGCTTGTGCAGATGAGCCTTTGACAGACGGATGGGCCCATGAGGAGCTGGGATGGAGTATTACTCTGCTCTGGTGAGACCTCACCTGGAATACTGCATCTGATTTTGGAGCCCTCAACACAAGAAGGATGTGTACCTGTTGGAGCATGTCCAGAGGAGGGCCACAAAAATGATCAAAGGGCTGGAACACCTCTCCTATGAGGACAGGCTGAGAGAATTGGGGCTGTTCAGCCTGGAGAAGAGGAGGCTCCGAGGAGACCTTATAGTGGCCTTCCAGTACCTGAAGGGCCTACAAGAAAGCTGGGGAAGGACCGTTCACAAGGGCATGTAGCAATAGGACGAGGGGTAATGGTTTTAAACTAGAAAAGGGCAGATTTAGGTTGGATATTAAGAAAAAAGTTTTTCAATATGAGGGTGGTAGATCACTGGAACAGGTTGCCCAGGGAGGTAGTGGAGGCCCTGTCCCTGGAGACATTCAAGGTCAGGCTCTGAGCAACCTGCTCTAGTGGAGATGTCCCTGCTTACTGCAGGGGGGGTTGGACTAGGTGACCTTTGAGGGTCCCTTCCAACCCAATACATTCTATGATTACTTGGGGTCCCCCTCCTGCCATTGCTCCCTTGTGGGTGTGAATACACAAAGCTTTTGATCACATAACCTAACGGTATCTATACGGACAAAATTTTAGCCAACTATTCCTGTTGATTTTTTAACAAAGAAGCATCTCCGGTTCCTAGGTCATATAGTCACAGGTGAATCAAGTGTGCTGGTTTCTGTTGGGAATCTTTTAATTCAGGCTAAACCTCAATGGTATATATGCAAATATGATGTTGGACTCAGTGGATGCTCCAGGCTGTGGCTGGAGCTACTATCCAGCGCTGTGGTCAAGGACTGCAATGACTGTGCTGAAGTCCCTGCATGAATTCGATCGGCCTTGGGATGCTCTGAGGCCCCACCTGCAACGAACACCAGGGAAGGGAATATATGCTGAAGTCCCCTCGCTCTTGCTATTTTTGTCCTTCAACTACTTGGTTCACCTCTCTCTTACCTTCTCTCCAGTAGCTGATCCTCTTTCTCTCTTATTAAAAAGACTTGAACAAAAGGAAAAGAGGTCATTTACCCTGGACTGATTTCCAGCACTTGTGGCATTTCATGGACTGCAGATGGACTTATTGTTTCAATTTTACCAGATACCTGCAATTCATGACCTGCCAATTCTCAAAGTTATTAAGGATTTGTCTGTCATCCCCTTTAGGATGAATATAAGGACAGAGCTTTCTACTCATCTGTAAAAAAGTTATTAGATATTTTTTCCTGAGGAGAATTTGTCAGACGGAGTATAATTATTTCTGTGCCCACCTGATGCTTCCTGGCAATTTTCCTTTTGAGTTTCCCATCTCCTTACCTCCTCACATCAGTAACACAACAGTCCCATATTATCAGGCAGGGCCTGATCCTGCAGTGCTCAACAAAATCCTCAAGAGAGGACCTGTCAGCTTCCTGAGTTTCCAGTCCATGCTCCCTTACTCATTCCTGCAGGTTATCTGGCAACATGGACAGGGGCCACCTATTCATCCATGCAGTGCAGACTCAAAGCATAGATGAAAGTCAGAGGACAAAGTTGTTGAAGAACCATGGATGTTGTGATCTATGCCATGGGTCCTGAAAAGCTGGTCTAGAGAAGGAGATGGAGTCATTCAGGTTGAGTGCTCCTCCAAGCTTAGCACTTTGAAGTAATTCTTGTACCATTTTTTGAGAACATCTTTTGCATGGGGAAGTTTCTCTGACTCCTTGCAGATGTCCTATTTGGCTTCTATGTCCGTGGAAATGCAGCAACTGGGAAAGCAACAGGCCAGCCAAGGAATTCTTCCCAAGGTAGGACCTCCTATCTCATTGTTCCTCACAGGGTCATAGGTGGTTGCAATGCTATAGCAGGGGTCTGCAACACTGAGTCAGGAAAAGCGTGTTTGAGCAGTGTCCTCCCATCTTGTCTGGAGCCTCAGGGGACCCAGGGGTGTGCAAGGAAAGATGATGAGACTCCAAAACATCATCAGTTTACATTTGTTTACTGACACACGACCAGAGTGATGGTATTATTCACATTTATGGCATGTCTATTTTTCATTCTGGGAAGCACAGCACACAAATTAATTGAATTTCACTGCATCATGGCATGTAATAAACTCATCTGATTGTTAGCCTCTCTCATAAACACCCAGTCCCTGGAGTCAAGATATGACAGAACTAATTCAACTTTTGTTAACCAAATAATGTGTTTCCAGCCTTTGGCTAGGCAATCAAGCATGAAAAGGAGGCTCCTTGGATGCTACAAATCCAGAAGATGCATAAAAGACCTCAGCTTTTCTATATTTTTATTTTGCAATTCATAACTAGTTAAGTTAATCTCACTAGATTAACTAGAGAGGCTGACATTATTATTTGGGTTACGAGTACTCAGGGAAGCTTAGGAGAGCTCTATGCTTATTTGGAGAGACTCAAACAAACTGAATATGTTGACACTAAAACCTGTCCAAAGCTCTGAAATAACCTGAAGAGTCTGGCCAAAACCAGAAGCTGCAATGGCTCTTGAATCAAGACCTGAGTCAGGATCTCATTAAATATTCCAGAAAGCACTGTGTACTTCCACTCCATGCTGCTCATTATTCTCCCTCCCAAAGGAGATGCTATTACATGTGCATAGATTTGTAGTATAGCAGGAAATTCTCCAAGAGGAAAAAATGAAGGTGCATGAGGTCAGATTGTGGTTTCCACTGGTCACCACATATCCTATAGTCTTCTGCCAAAATGATCTAGATTTTTTTTTTTTACCAAGAGTTTTTTATTATGGTTATTTTAAAAGGGAACAGGTACTCTTTATAAAAACATAAAAGAGAGGAGAATGGGACAGTAGGAGAAAATCATGGCTCCTGGGAGGCATTACGTTTGTCAGTGGTCTTAGCCAAAAAGGTCATGCAGAGATTTATCCCCTTAGAAAAGAAGTAGGTGTGCTATCTCAATAAAACATTTGGAATAGAAATCATGCAACCAGCTTAAAGGAATGAAAAAAACCCCTCTAGCCTTTTGAGATTTCTATGTCTGACAGAAAGCAGTAGCATTAAAACCCTTTCGATCCAGCCCTAAACCCAGCCTTTGCCAGGCAGCATTCCTCCAGCTATGTAACAATCCAAAAGTAACAGCGTGGGCAGTGTGACCCGGGAGCCAGGACACACGAGTTCATCTCCTGTCTCATGGAAAAGCTGGTTTGTGAAGACCACGAGACCTGAGTTCCCTGCACTGATGGATGATAGTGAGAGGGGAGAAGGACTGGGGGTCAGGATGCCTTGGTTTTCTGCCAGGCCCTGGGAAGGAAGCAGTGTGAGATGACCAGGAAATATGTCTATGCTTGCAAAGCACTTGCAGAAGGTGCTAAAATCATTGTGAAAAAAATGCTGTGAGCACTGGAGCCTGCTCCCCATAGTGCCAGAAGTCCAGACTGAGGAGACGCAGAAGTCTGAGGGAGATGCTGGTCACATAAGATGAACACAAGGCTCTAAGATGGTTGCGACTTTGAGTCACAGATCCTCAGCACATTGTGGCACCCAAAAGCCATGGGTCTGCTGGGACTCTTCAGTCCCAAATTGTAGCTGCACTTCCATTCTGCAGGCCCTGCTCCGAACCAGAGTATCAAAGTCCCTGGAGAAGTTCGGGCACCACATGTTCTACCAGGAGTCCTGAGCCAAGCCCTTGGGGATGGAGAAGTAGTTTCAGGTGAGTTGGGACTGCAGAGACAGAGTGGGGCAAGAGGGAGGGCCAGGGAGTCTCTCCACAGCACTGAAGCAAAGAGAGGGGGTGAAGAGCAGGGTCTGCTCACATCCAGGCCCTCAATTAACCTTTTCTGGTCCTCATCAAAAATACAGCACTGTCCTCTAACTGCCCCCACAGAAAAAGGGTTGTTTGCAGGGATCTTCATCCCTGGCCTCAAGTTGTGCCAGGGGAGGTTCTAATTGGATATTAGGAAAAATTTCTTCTCTGAAAGAATGGTCAGACATTGGAACAGGCTTCCCAGGGAAGTGGTGGAGTCACTATCCTTGGAGGTGTTCGAGAAATGTGTAGGTGCAACACTCAGGGATATGGTTTAGTGGGCATGGTGGTGATGAGTTGATGGTTGGACAGGATGATCTTAGAGGTCTTTCCCAACCTTAATGATTCTGCGATTCTGTGATTCAGACCTCCATCACCTCTTACTCCTCTAACCTCTCCACCACCCCGTGTTTGACTTTGGTGACAGCAACAAGGGACCAGTACTGTTGTCCTGGCAGCATCGGTATGGATGCAACCTTCAGCACCTTCGCAGGTGTGGCTGTGGTAAGGAGGAAGAGGGAAAAGGTGTGGGTAGCACCTCTGGGGTATCCTGGATGGGGAGGAAGGGTAACATGAAAAAGCAACCGGCTTGGTTGGTAGAACAGAGCTTAACAGTGGACCTAGGCAAACAGAGACTGTGCCAGCCACAGTTAAATGTCAGTTGGTATCTGCATCTTCACCTCCTTCTGCTTGCTACAACATAGCTGAGTATCCTGTGGCTTGGGGAGCTCAACAGTGGGCTTTGTAAACCACATGCTTGCATCTCTGTCTAGTCCCCCAAGTCATAGTCCCTCTTCTGATTCATTCCAGATGTTTGTAGCACTGAGTCATAGTCAGGTAGCATAGAGGACATACCTCTGAGGTTTCACTACTGGTTTCAGCTGCAGTGCACCCTTTTCAAGGCTGCAGGGCAGACCAGAAGCCAGGCAAGAGGCTAGCAGGAGCAGTGGAAAAGAGAGATGAGGAGCCTCTCGTTAATCCAAATTTGGAAGAACATGGGAGTTTAAAGTAGGACCTGAATTGTCCCTCTGTTTGCTTATCTACTGGCCTGCTAGAGGAACTGGGCCAGAATCTGAAAATATCTGTTTACCCAGAGGGATCAGCAGAGAAACTGAAATTATTTATCTAGTCTGGCTTGGTGATGAAGGTCTGCAGAGATCTGTACTGAACCTGAAATTGTCTGTCAGCCCATCTGTCCATCACCAGGACAGGGACCCAGAGGGATCAGTCCAGAATTCAAAATTATGTGTCTATTCACGCTTCAGCCTATTTACTTTCCCAAGTCTGAGACACAAAGCAGGCCAGCAGAAACATGAAGTACATGTCTCAGACTGGGACCAGCCTGCTCTTGAGTGGTATGAAATGTGACAAATTGTCAGAGCATCACTGCAGTTGTTGGAGACTTCACCATTTACAAAGGAATTGCTAAAACTTACTGTTTCAACGATGTTCAGGACCACTCTGTATTAAAAAAAGGTACCACGTGAGCCCATTCCCTCAATTATCTAAAGTGTTTGTCCATTTACACCCAGCCACTCCCTCCATCCGATCCTATAATTATTTCCTCATTTGTGTCCCTGTCAGGACTGCTCAGAGGGAGTGGGGAGGAAGGGGGATCGGATCTAGTGATGAGTTTTTTAGTGTAAATAAGAGATCTTCTTTCCCCACGGGATTTTAGTGGCTAAATCCTCAAAGCCCTGTTTCCTGGGCTCCTCAACTACAAACACAGCACCTCACTTGCTTGCCGGAACAGAGAACAGGAGCCTTGGGCCACAACCTTCCAAGGAATGCAATGAACTGCTGTGAGCCTGGAGTATCTTGGTGCCTCTTTGTGAGATAAGGGTTTAAAGGTGCTCAGTGTCACAACACGTCTTATTGACCAGGTGCCTTACAATCGTCATTTGGCTGACAGGTGAAAGGATGGAACAGGAGGATTTGTGAGTTGCTCACACAGGATGTGCTAATGGCCACCTCTGTCATTTTGTTGCCTTAGTTTCAACGCATTTCCAAAGTGGTGGGACATCTCTCTTCCAGGAGAGCTAAGATTTATTGTAGTCACCATCTATCAATCATGTCCAGAAAATAAAGCTGCTTTTTTCTTGCAAAGTACTTATTGATGCTTGTTTTCAACAATCTCAAGGAAAACTACACATT
>NW_010333596.1:104521-117479 GCF_000700745.2 Antrostomus carolinensis
TGTTTGACAATAAGCGGGGAATTTGCTCTCCCAACAAGGTCCCAGGGGAACTGAAGGGTATAGGGAGCTGGAGATGTTCTTTCATGTCAGCCAAAAATGTTTCACCTAGTCAGTGCCGAAAACAAAAGCCATGATAATGTGTTGCTCTCCATGACAACTCTCTGCTCTCTCTCGGTTCTCCGTGACAACGGGCTGCTCTTCTGCAGCCAGTCCCTAAAAACGTGGAATTATGCACACATAGGGAAATTGCTGAGATCAGGGCCAGAAAGAACCTCAGGGTTTTAAGACACTTTTCTTTCTTATTGGAGAAAATTCTTGATTGTAAGAAATGGTCGAGCCCTTGGCAGCATCAAGCAGCTGTTTCAAGGCAAATTCAAATGCAATTTAAGGAGAATAGAAATGACTTCAGAATGGTTCAGCTTTTGTAAGATTCACAGTGAATCAAATCTTTGACAGCAGACAGCTGCAACACCTATTGATCAATGTTTTGAGCAAAAAAGTGGAAAGTCATGGCTATATCGATTGGCCATTTATCATATGAAATGTGTTTTAAAGAAAGCAGAAGAGACAAGCGTAGCCTTAGCGCTTGTGTATGGGAAATGGACGCCTCTTTCTCCGATGAGCACCAGTAGCTGCAGGCAGAATGACTGGCAGCTGTGCCAACAGCTGGGCAGAGCACTTCCATCCACATTTCCAGAATTAAACATTTTGCTTCCTCTCCTCTCTCCCCCCACCTCTGATCACTTTCCGCAGCAGTTGCTGGTTTTTTCCCATTATGATTATGTTGCGTTAGTGCTTCCAAAGATTTGTAATTTGATTTCCCCACAAGATCCCCATGGTCTGGGCTCCTGCTGTTCCAGGCTCCCCAGCCCAGGTCTGCTGTGCTCCTCCAAGAGATCCCTTGCTGCTCCTTTTGCAGAGGGGAAATGAGGGTGCAGAAGATGACTTGCAACCACAGCAGAGTGAACAGAAGCACAGAGCAGGTTTCCCAGTAGGAACATGTCAGTTATTAACCAAAACATCAAAATTTTCAGCTGAAATGTTATCAATATTCAAATTTGCACCCTTCTTTTATTCCCCTTCCTTATTCCAGATCCTCAGACAGTACATCACCAATAAAACACTTAGAAATGGGAGTGAGAAGCAGGAAAAACAGTGGGGTGAATATGGAAAAGCAACATTGTTATTTTTATTTAATATTATTATGCCACTGAGGCCTGGAAAAAAATTACTTCAGCCCTTGCCACAATAGGCATGGTACAGACAAGAAGTAAATGAATCTTATGTCATGAAGCAACTCCTAGCAGCATGCAGAAGCCCTACCCAAGTAGAAGGGAATGCATGCATATGCAAAGCCATTTACCAAAGCAATGAAAAAAAGAGAAGCAATACTTTCCTTTGACTTGAAATTCCCACTTCTGCTCAGCTGGGAATGGAAGCATAATTAATCAAAGTACTTAAATAAGTTTCTCTCTGCCTTAATCAAAGCTGTGCAAATAAATCATTTTTTCAGTTCAGTAGCTGAAACAAAATAATAATAATTATAGAAATATTTTTAAGTTGTCTGAAATGAGAAACTTCAGGCTTCTTCAAATATTTCCAGTGAGCAGAAATATTTGATTTTACTGAAATGACATGGCAACTCCTCACTTTAATTGCTCTTTATTTATTTTAAACAAACAGAGCTAAATTTGTCCTTAAAACTTTGTTTTGAAGGGAAAAATCAAAACAGATCTCTTAAAAGAAGTGTTCAAATTAACAGTTTTGGTTGTCCTATTTATTTCCCCAATTTTCTGGCTTAATTTTTCAACAAATTAAAACTTAATATGATCATCCTCAATTGGCATCCTCCAGCAGCTGAATGAGCTTGTCCAAAACAACTACCATTCATCTGTGGCTAACATGTCCTGAAAACACTTTTGCAAAGGTATTCCAGAACTGTCTATAATCAGAAGCTGTGCACAACAAGGGGATGGGTAGAGAAATGGATTGACTTGGAGGGACTGCTTGAGACCATGATGTGTTGTTTCCTCCAGAGGTCTTTCCTTACAGAGCAGTCACCTCCACTGTTTTAACATGATGCAGAAATCACGTCACAAAATTCACTTGCTCAAACTTCTCCAGTTTGTCCTCAGTTTACATTCATGATGTTTGGAAAAACAGGTATTACCAGGGCCAAGAAAAACTCAGAGGCAAGCCCCTCATTTGTCTGAAGCCAGCTCATGGCTATGGCCCTCAGTGGAAATACAGTCATGGATGTACTGGGAGACGAGACACACTGGGTGATGCCCATGGGCTTGTATCAATATTGTGAGATGCAGTGATGGTTGTATGGCTGCCTAGCCCTTCTGGGCGCCCAAAATGTGCTTTTTCACCACTACCATAACTCATTTCTACCTGTTCTTCTCATCCATCCTCTCTTCCCCCTGAGGGAGCTCATGGAGTCAAAGGCTGAGGGATTCAGAGGTCTGGCAGGGTCCTTATCTAGTCCAGCCTCGGTACTGAGGTGACTAGCTGTGACAGTGCCACTAGGGAGCCAGGAACCCACCACAGCAGCTTCTCAGCACCCACAACCCATTAGGCTTCTGCAAAAGCCACAGAGGCATCGGCTACGTATTGGATTGCATCTGCAAATGCCAGGTCATTATTTTGCTGCCATCTCTCATGAAAGCCATAACCACACAAGGGAGTGAAGGCTCCTTGGGATGCCCAGGTGGGCTGGAGGGCTGCTGGCTAGGACTGAAGACTCAGAAACATCACTTTTGCTGTCCCTGAGATGGAATAATCTCTAACAATCCACCAGCATTCACTTGCCTATGTAGCCAGCCCTATTTTTAGTAATGTGAGGCCCAGATTCACGCTATTTAAACTCTAGATGCTTAACAAAGAGAGGGAGATGCTTCCAGACAGGCTGGGAGTTGGCTCGGACCTGAGCCTCCCTCTGTCACTCATCAGTGGGAAAAGCTGAAGGATGCCGTTCATTTAATTTGCCTGTGCCCAGTGACTAAGCCTGTGAAGTGATAACTGGGTGGATCTAGAAGCAGCAGGTGCTAAATTTTGTGGTTCAAAGTGCCCGAGTTTGGAAACGAGCCCCCACGTATGTGCTGTTCGCAATGCAGGGCTAACAACCCTCAGCAGCCTGGGGGTTAGAAAAATCACCTTTACCAAAAATCTGCAGCCCAAATATCCCACAGCAGCTCTGTACACCAGGAAAAAGCTCCCAATACAACTGCCAATTCACCAACCCTGCAGGCATCAGTCCTACTTTATTCAGCAGCACCAAGTCTGTTTAAGCACAGTACCTTTTAGTAAAGCAACCGATGGATTTGGTGTGAAACAAGCTGCTTTTTGGGCACACATACCTGTCTTCAGGTTTGGAATAGATGTGCAAGCTGCAGGGCTAAATGCAAACTGAGAACAACTGCTCGGGTTTTAGTTTCATTAATTAACTTGGTGAGAAGAGGTAGCTGGTACCCAGTAAGTGGGGGGAGGGACATTTTTAGTATGAGGAGAGGTAAAAAAGTCATTCACTCCTCTGGGAAAGAGAGAGAGAAAATGAGAGTGGCAGGTAATTTATTGCCAGTGGAACAAGAAGCTGTTAGCTGAGAGGAGGGGATAAGAATTATAAAGTGCTGTAAAACCAATATCTCTATAGAGCCTGAGATGTTTAGTGTCCAGAGTTATGAATTTCAGTTCCATGGCTTGTCTCTCGCTGCTCCTATTTCAAACACGAAGAAGGACCTGGGAGCTCTAAAGCTTGTCCCTTTTATCCACCTCTGTGAATTACTCCCATAAAAAATATTACCTCTCCTGACAAATCTTGCCTCCAGCACCTCCTCAGAGCCCAGCTACTCCCAGCACAGCATCACAGAGCCCAGGACTCAATCCTGCCCCGGCTCATGCAGTGACACAGCGCAGGGTGAGCATAAAATGCTTCCAGCGCAGAAGGAGATGGACTGCTCTGCCTTATCCCTGCCCGTGTCCTGCTGTGGATGACTGGTCACGAAGCTGGAGATGCACAGCCTGCTGCTGTCTCCTTGTAGGACTAAACTCAGTCTCTCCTGCAAAATGCAGCAGCTCCCTTTTGCTCCAGAGGTCAGGGAGTTTATATCTGCTGGTCTACAAGAGCGATGCAGTTAAATCAGCAGAAACTGGTGACCATATAAATCCAAGCCTTCGGGCATCCACCTGCCCCTTTTGTCCCAGGGACTTTTCACACTGAACTTCTAATGGCAGAACTGTTTTCTCCCATCTAGAGCATCCCTGCAGCCAAACCCTGGCCCTCTGGCTTGTCTTGGAGGAGAGAAAAGCTGCAGCATGCATGGGAACCACCCTCTGAGTGCACACAACAGAAAAGGACTTCTCTTTGGATGGGGAAGGCTTTTCCCACCTACTTCCCACCATATGGCCTCGAGCGAGAGCCAAGAGCAGTGCTTGCCCACCGGCGGCACAGCGTAAGGGATCTGCCGCAGCAGGGAAAACAGCATTCACATCCCTTCCCCTGCCTGCCCTTGGCCTGTCTCCAGCTTGCTCAGAGTGACTCATTTTCTGCCAGTTCCTGGTAAAAATGGTACAAAGTCAAAGCAGAAAATATCCTGTATGAAGAAATTATAACAGGGGGAGGAGGTGTGGGTTGTGGGATTTTTTTTTCTTTCTTTCTTTTGCAGAAAGAATGAGAGAGAGAAAGGCTCCAAGTGAAAAAATCTGAAGCTGATGGCGAAAGAAACCACTAGCCCTTATTAAACTGCTGACAAGCACAGAGGTCTGCCTTCTTCTGCAGGTCTGCAACTTAGCACCAAGCCCACGCTGACATCGCAGTGCCTTATCTGGGTCTCTCTGACTCACTGCATGAAATCCCTTTTCCGAGACCTTTTTCTTAATGAGAAAGGTGGCTTCCAGGATGTTTTGGGGCTTAGAGTCAGGCTGTCTCTTGGTGCTGCCTTTCATCACTCTACCTTGGAGGGAGCTCTACTGAAGGACATCATCTGACAAACAAGCTACAGAGACTCTCATGAAGTTACTACCTTCAGGAGCTGAAAACCCAGAAGTCAACTCTCCAAAATTCAATTAGCTTAAAAAAAGGATTTTGAAAGACGCAACAAATGTTGGTATCTTCTCATTTTCCTTAGGGCTTTTGTGTCAAACTGTTGCCTGCAGCCAAATGAGCTAGAAATGTGATGCTGAAAAGAAATAAAATCCATGGCTCTCACTCAACCATATGACTCCCTGAGCTCGGATTGACAGGTAGGGACACCACTGCACTCAGTGGTGCCTGCCATGAGTAGCATCAGGGAGGTAATACAGCACAAGCTGGTTTTTCACCAGTGGGGTAAAGTCAGAGATGATGCACAAGGACGGGGCAGAGCCTTTGTAGCACTTGACCATCTAGCTGAGGGTCTTGTTGCAAACACCAGCAACAAGAAGTTGTGAGCAAGTTTCCAGTCCTGCCTAAATGCATCCTGGAGGTCGACATGGATTATATCTCTCCTACCTAGAAGACAGGAGGAACTAATGGCTGGTATTACTGGCTTTGAAGGTTGATCTGCAGTGATTCTGAGTGTCCTGGTGCATGCTGTTGTCAGCCCATAAACATGGCCTAGTTCTTCTATGCTGCTTTGGGTCACAACTGGGTTTTCAAGCATGCTGGCCTGTGGGGTTTCCTGCACATTTAGAAAGGAGCTGGCATATCACATGGAGATGTCACTATACATTTCAAAAAAGTTTATTTTCTCCTGGAAGATGCAATTTCCCCATGTAGGGGATGTCTTGGGAATCCACGAAAGGCACCTGGGTGTGGGTCCTGATTGAGGATAAGGTGTGTCCAATGTACTTGGAACACCTCCAGATTAGTTTTTTGGGACCGGGAACAAAATTTTGTGTTCTTGAGATATTTGAGGTCTCATCTTTAAATATCATCTGAGGATCTTACTCTTGCATAGCAAAACCATCACACAGGACATCTTTCTGGAACAGGATGTTCTTGCTTGTTTGCTAAAATGAGATACACTGAGTCTCAACCTACAGAAAGACTGTTTCCAGCTCAGGCATCTTCATCAGGCAGTCCTGGGCCTGCCCCCTGAGTGGTGGTCCCTGTTCCCTGGAAGTGAGAGCCTTTCTTGTGTGAAGGAGAGAAGAGAGGAGATTGGATCCATGGCATCAGGAGTGAAGGTCCCAAAGCCCCTGTGAGATGGGTGGAGGGACAGAAGCCCAGCTCTTGCGCAGCCCAGGTTGTGCCTGGAGACCACTGGGACCTGCAGAGATTGAAGGACACCAGATCAGATTTGAGGGAAGGAAGGTTTGTTGAGGATGAGGTAGGATACTACAGTAGTTAGCTAAGAGACAGAATCTCAGAAAAATGGAACTATCAGGCTCCAGGAGACCCCAAGAACTGTCCTACTCCTTCCTCCTGCTCCGGGGGAAATTCCAATCTATCTGGACTATCCTGGGAGAAGTTTGTCCTGCCAGCTCCATTGAAGTGCCCTGGGACCTTCTCTTTCAAAGAATTCTCATGCCCCTGTATATATAAATATATGTCTGGCTTAAATACCCCCTGGTACAACAGGACCACTTTCTTCCAGTCTACCCTCAGCAGATATGGAGAAAAGTCACCATCTTCTATGCCCTGAGGGAGTCTTATGACTCACCTTCCCAGTGAATGATCTGGGGTTGAAATGTTTTGGAGGTCATGCTTCCAACTTCAGATGTGACAAGAACAATACCACATACCCTTAAGAAAATGAAGACGTAAGTGAATGAAATTCTTAGTTCTCACAAGCGTCCTCCAATATCTATGGGGACACACTGGGCCTGATTCTCGTTCACATGAGGAGCTGTTTATGCTGCTGCAGTAAAAGAATTGCTATCTAGGCTTTGTTGTAAATCCAAATTAGGCTCCTAATGTTGCTGCTGGGGAGAGGATTAAATTTATCACAAGCAGTAGATATATAATATTTTGTATTCCCCAAGTAAATCCTTCTACAGCAGAATGAAAGACTAGACATTGTGTCTGTGATTCAAATGGGAGGGCTTTTTAATTCATGTTAGTCAAACTAGCAAAAAAACCCCCAAAACAATTGGATCCCTTTCCAACTTTCCTGTATTGACAGACGATTTACAATTTCTTTTCCTGGGGAAAAGATGCCAAAACAAAATAAACAAAAACTAGTGAAAATAATTACTAAGGCTTCCCATGGGTCCAGAGCCTTACTTATTCATTACACTGACAAATAATAATGCTGAAGGAAGTCTACAAAGAACATGAAGTCAGTAAAAAGTCCAACCAGTCTTGATCCTGTATTCAGGCAGGGAGCAGACCTGACAGAGGCACCTGCACTACAGGAATGGAATAAGGTATGGATAAAGATTTTCAACGTTCTTTCTGAGGCCAAAGCTCAGTGGGAAGTCATCACTGACATGATGATGGACTCTCCAGGTGTTCACTCACCCAAGCTTGAGCCAGTGGCCAAGCTACTGCGCTTTCCTGCTAGCAAGGTGGGTGCCCACCGAGAAGCACTGGAAAGGCTGCAGGGAGACTTTTACAAGAGGAGCCACCAGCAAGACATGGCTGTACCATGTGGGATATCATCAGGTCTGAGGGGCTCCTCGGGCACTGAACACCTGCCTTCAGGCTCCACACAAACCCATGACTGCAGACTCACTGACTACCAAGGAGGGAAGCACTGCCTTGAGGAAGGCTTCAGAAGCACCCCTAGTATGAACACAGATAAATGTATTTACAAGGAAATAGTGAAGTTGGGAGAGCTAAGTTGAGATGACTTTGGTAATTCCTAATAGGCAAGGGTCTCCCTTCCCCTTTGTTGCCCTGTTATTCACTTTAACGCACAACTTTTATTGAGCAAGGGTAACTGAGCATGATGTGAAGCCACTACAGTTGGACACATTTGGGGGCTGCCAGCTGTGCATCCCCATCAGGCCAACCCCCTGAGTGTATCAGCACCCTCTGAAGGATTGAGACTATACACATGATTATCAGATCTATTCATCCAGCTGCTTGGTGACCTGAAAACAGGTCTGGTGACAAGATCCAGTGTGCTCTTCAGTGAGTCTTCAGCCCCTCCGTATCTATGCAAAGCTCACAGCCCAGCTTGGCTCCCTCCATCCCTCCCTCCTTCCCTGCATGTAAGCAAGTCAAAATAACTTGTTAGCAGTCCAATTGCATTCCACTGCTTATCATTAATTCATTCTGATTTCTGAACCAGACGTAACAAATACACCCACCTTTAGCTCTGAATACCCCCTCCCATGATGTAGAGCACATTGTAATCAATAAATATGCAGAGCCTGTTGCTTCCACTGACAGAGGCTGATAAAACCCACATTCACTTCCCTTTAATTCACTCAGTTCTACCTCAGTTCACCCCTCTCTTAAAAAACCCAGACTATTGGGAAGGAGGTGTGCTAGAAGGCTCTACTATGTAAAAGATAGTCTAAACTATTCTCTTTTTTTTTTTGCTTCAGCTTGCTTCTGTGTTTGATCCTGCACGTATCAAAGTCAAGGCAAACATTGCCACTGGGGTTAAGACCAGCTCTAAGGGTCAAGGGTGAAAACCACAATCCGGAAACTAGTCCATGCTCCAGTTTTGGAAAGCTGGGCTCTATTTTGAGGGCAGTAGCTCAAAAAGCATCTGGCTATCGCTCTGAGAAACCACCTGTAGCGCCCGCCTAGAGTAAAAGTGGTGTGCGCTTCAGTACCCACAGTTATCGCTGTAATGCAAAACACCACATGCTTAATGCACCTATTTAACCATTAACTCAGCAGTCAGAACTACCCCTACCATTTCTCTATCAAACCTGGGACAACCCCAGAAATCCCGCCATCGACATTTATAACATACATAGTGATCATCAGCTGCAACGTACTACCCAAAGGAAATCCTTGGCTATCATAATAGAAAGCAATTGGAAAATAAAGCCAAACCCAGATAAACAACAGATAAAACACACAAGCAGAAAAAGGAAAACCCACCAGAATAATTGCTGCTTTTCAAAAACTGACACTGCAATTGCAGAGTTCTTCTCCACCCTGTTACTGGATTTATGCTCTAGAAAAGCTGAGCATTTAGCTGGTTTCACCCCTGAGTTAAGGAAAAATCAGAATCAAGCCAAATTCTGAGACCCTGAAGGACCCTCCAGCCTCCCGGACTGACCTGGACTGGAACAACTGTTCTACTCAGTTTGTCTAAGTCAGTACTGGGTGTTCCACAGGTGAAGGCATGGAGCAAAGCACTGCTGTTTGCCATTGCAGAGTTAGGGTCTGAGAAATATGCCATCTGATTCATGTGGACTGCACTCTGCCTCAGTTTGAGCTTCCGTGGTTATTAGAGTCAGATGAGTGCAAGAAACTAATTTATATCATCACTGTAAGATCCACCTGGGCTTGGACAACCACTTCATCTTCTCTTGTTCCCGCAGAAGCCAATTTTGGGATAAGGCAAAAGCATTTATGTCCAACCCAAAGGGCTTTTAGGCTTAAAGCTCAGGTCACTGGAGACAGCTATAGATCTGTGGGGGTTCATTCGCTTCTACCATAGTTGTGGTTGCCTGTAAAAGCCAAGGAACAGAACAAGCTCTGAAAAGAGGGAGCTTTCAGAAACGTCGAAACAGGTTTCCTTTTCAGAAGAATTCAGTATCTTTACAGATAGCTGAGATTTTTTTTTTTTTCACAGTCTAGCAGAGAACAAAGTGAGAAAAATGAGAACCCTGCTTTGACTAATGAGCAAACATGTGAATTACAGATTCCTTGATCGTTTTTATCTGCCCGTTCATCCCTCCCCTCCCTGAGGAGTTCTGTTCTGTGGTACGAGTCCTCAGATGTGTCAGGAATACCAGGTGACAGCTGAGCACTGCATTAATATTCTCCCTATCGCCAAGTGAATTGCAGGAGTTTGGAGGGGAGGAAGCAAAGTTTTTAGCCTTTCAATATGCAGCTGGTGTGCGCTACCACATGGAAAACAAAGCTCAGCCACAGAGATTCACGCCATGATTAATTCATACGCAGACAATCCTGCCTCACACAGCTCCTTCAGCAGAGAGTATGCAAGGTGGGAGGCTCCTCTATAAGTCAGCCCACGTATAATTATGAATGGTATTGTTAAAACTTTCGTGTTGTTGTCTGTCTGATGAATACAGTCAGGTCATTCATGCAAGTGCTAACAGCTTTCATTACCGACACTGTGATTTTGCAATGTTGAGAAGAAAATGAAGAGAAGGAACCTCACACCCCCGAACCTCCTTTGTCTTAGGTCTTGCCCAAAGCTCTTTTTGGTTCTTTGAAGTCAGGAGGCACTTGCTGTAATAAATTTTGGAGATGTTTTTTCAAATGCTGCAATAAAGACTATCTTCTGAGTCTTACCATCTTTATGCTCCTGGCAGCCCCTAGGACTACGTTGTCGCTGTAAATAAGCAGGGGCCATGCCCAAAAGGTAAAAAGTCCCTGTCCATACTGCTAAATTATCTTCTTCTCCAAAACAGGGTGGTATCCCTCATGCTGCTGCTTGGAAATACATCAAAGCCATGACAGGGGAAGTGCTAATGCTGATGACTCGTGTACAGTGCTTGAGCCTCTACTCCAGCCTTATTAATTTATAACTGGTATCTCCACCCCATCTTGCTAGATGTGCTTCCCCAGCTAGAGGAGGGGAGACAGGCCACACGTTCAGCCTCCTTACTTTCAAGCCCTTTGCCTTAAGTTTGAACCTGTTAGTGACACAGGCAGTGTCAGCAAGGTGCTAGGTGTGCCCCATACCTACAGCCTGTCTGGGGAGAAGGGACATGGAAAGCAAGCTGGTAGGAGGAGGTATTCCTCCTGCTCCCCTCCTGTACCTGTTTCTGTTCCTCCTGTTCCTTATTTTCCTCTTCCTGCTCTCTCTCCTCCTCCAGTCCTGTTTCCCAAACAACCCCTCTCCCACTGCAACCTTTTACACATAAACCTTCAGAAATATTTTATATAAAATTAATGTATTGGGTAATATAGCTCTACATTTGCTCTGTCTATACCTTCCCATGAACACCAAACATCTGCACTGTTGGAGAAAAGGTACAGACCTTGATGTTTTGTGTTGACCCCATACAGCTGGTTGTTCTTGTGTTTCATGGAAGAGCACTTGGAGGTCAAATTTGCTCAGTCCACTCCTTCCCTGCCTCCATATATCCGCTCTGTCAGCCACACAGATTTGGGAACCCATGGGGATAGGGACCCAGAGGTTTGGGGGCACAGAGCTCAGCACACTATTTTAACCCCAGAGTTGCTTCAATAGAAAGCCAAAATAGTCCAAATTATAGTATTAAAAGGCTGAGAAAACGATCTCGGCAAGCCCGTGCCTTTCTTTCTGATGGGGATCCTAGAGCTCTGCCTGGCTACAATCACAGAGTTAATTTTCCAGACAGCTCTTGTTTTAATTATAATACAAATAGCTTTTGGATGTGATCTGTTAGCTGTTTCCATGCTGGGTCCCAAATGAGAGTGTGTCTGCATGTACATTTGTGTCTTATCCACCAGACAGGCATATGTACTGCGATAGGGGATAGGAAACTAGACTCCCATCAACCTGTATTCAGTCTGGCTATAGGTGAGTCACTTCCCATCCACTGCCTCTGTCCAGGATATTGAGGGCAGGGTCTGTTCCCTCTATATCTGTAGTGTTCCTCACACCAAGAAACCTTCATCTCATTTGGGGATTGAATAATTAGTGGCTGCCTACAGAGTACCAAAACCTGGATCTGGTAATGAAATGAAAATGAAAATGTTAATTAGAATTTCCTAACAAGGAAAAGGACAGACTCAAAGGAACTGAACATAAAAAGAAAATAACAAAAGCTCTGTCAAAATGTACTACACTATTTTTAGACTTCCCTTATTTTCCAGGAATAATGTTGCATTAATATAGTGCCTTCCATATATTAATTGATTAAGCCTTCCTCTACCAGCCGGGAGTATTATCCCCATTCTATAGATGGGAAAAGCAGCACCTTGGTCAGGCAATACCTCCCTTGCTGTGTGCTGTCCATACAGCTCTCCAGCCCTCCTGGTAGGATGGGATGGTGTCCTGCTTTGCTCCTGGGATGTCTGTAGCTCAGTGTCTTTCCTTCTCCTTCTACAATGTAAAGACTTTCTTGTCCTGCTTTGTAGGTGGGTGATATGTTGCAGAGGTCAGGCTGTGTGGAGACATGGAGGTACCAAGCTCCTGCTGACAGAAGGAAAAGAGATCCTGGTCCAGTGCCTGTGTCTCTTGGAATCATCCAGAGAGCTCTCAGAGAGCAAGTTTAGAAAACATGCTCCATCCATATTTCGTGTTTTATTGCTTACACTGTAGGCCTGTTGATGCTGCTTTCACATCTGCCTGGGTGCCAACCTGATGTTATAGAATCATGGAATCATAGAATCATAGTGGTTGGAAAAGATCATCGAGTCCAACCATTAACCTATCACTACCAACCCCACCTCTAAACCATGTCCCTAAGCACCTCATCTACCCGTCTTTTAAATACCACCAGGAATGGTGACTCCACCACTTCCCTGAGAAGCCTGTTCCAATGTTTGACTACCCTTTCTGCAAAGAAATTTTTCCTAATATTTAACCTAAATCTCCCCTGGTGCAACTTGTAGCCCTTTCCTCTCGTTCTGTCACCTGTTACACAGGAGAAGACACCAACACCCACCTCTCTACAACCTCCTTTCAGGCAGTTGTAGAGAGCAAGGAGGTCTCCCCTCAGCCTCCTCTTCTCCAGACTAAACAACCCCAGACCCCTCAGCCACTCCTCATAAGGCTTGTTCTCCTGGCCCTTCCCCAGCGTTGCTGCCCTTCTCTGGACACACTCCAGAGCCTCAATGTCCCTCTTGTATTGGGGGGCCCAGAACTGAACACACTATTCAGGGTGCGGCCTCACCAGTGGCACAGGGGTAAGATCACTTCCCTGGTCCCGCTGGCCACACCATTCC
>NW_010333597.1:0-1839 GCF_000700745.2 Antrostomus carolinensis
TTTTTATGTGTAGTGTACTAAAATTTTGCTTGAAAAAAAATACAATATTGTTGTATTTTAGCTGTATAAAATAGTATTTTCTAGTTACCATACCATGGAAAACTTGTAGTAAAGATATGTTATCCTCTACACTTTTTTTTTTTTTTTTTGACTGTTTTTGACTTTTTTGAAGTTTTTAAAACCTTTATTACACTCCCTCAGTGTAGGAGGACATAACAAATTTCCACCACCTGCTGAGATTTAATTTTCAGCTAAAGAAACAATCAATACAACGTCTAAAATAAGATTTCTCATTCTGGTAATTTTTTATTGATAATTTTTTCATGTACTAGCAGTATGATTACCTTGCTAGATGTCAAATAAGATTTATGAATCCTAAACCTCTCAATCTCTCATAAGACCATCATTAAGAAGACCTATTCCTTACTATGAGGAGTATTGACAAGATGTGTAGAACATACTTTTTGTAACAATTCAGGCAGTGGATTCATACCATAGATAATTATGACAGCTGATATCTCCTTCAGAAACAAAAGAATCTCTGTAGCTTGACGTTGATGTTTGTAACAGAAAAAAATCCTCTCTGCCCTACACAGAGGAAACAGATTGCAAGCTACCTAGAGGGTTACATGACAGTTACCCGTGCAACTTTTTCCTTTGCCTTTTATATCTGAAAATCTGAAACCTCAGAAAGATTTAAATCTCTCAGATGCTGAGAGTCTCTAAAGAAACTAATATCCTCTTAGCCATAAGAAAACTGTCATGCGTAATAACTGGGTGGCTTGTGCAGCGAAGTATTTTATAAGCTTCAGTTTGATTTAATATGTAAAATAAATTATTTTTATTCGGTAAGATAACAAAATTATGAAGAGCACTGTATATAAATAAAGGTATGCACTGAAAAAAATAGCCATCACTATCCTAGCTGTTTATAGTAAAATACTGAGAGAGGAATATTTTTGTATAATAATTTAGCATTACACTGTGAAATAGTGGCAAGATTTTAAAATGGAAGCTATCATTAGGCCATCGGGTTATTTGGAAATGAGATTAGAATTTTACTATAATTAATGATCTTTATCCTCTAGACATCTAACACCTCTTTGGCCTTGCAACTGTACTAACATGGAACAAAAGAAAACATCTGCTGCTGTGGAATCCTAGAATATAATGAACCATGGACTTGACCTAAAGTCTTCAGAATATTTTTTACATATAAACCTAAAACTTGCTTCTACTTAAATGAATAGAAAAATCAGACTCTATAAGGCATTTTTGTATTGATTCATCTCTGCATTCAAAAACATAATAGTTTTATCCAAATGAGAAACCTTGCCTGCTTCAGGCTTGATTTTAGCATTCAGCATATTTCTTTACTATTCAATTTCTGACCAGTAATGAATTTTTATTCAGAATCAGTACTCTCATAGTCTGGGTAGCTTTGCTACAGTGGTGTTTGTATTTTAGTCTGACTTTGCTTTGTGTATTACCACAAAACTGAAAAAAAAATAATAATAATTAAAAAAGGAACTGGTAAAGAAGCAACAAGCATGGAAAATGAGCTATGAAACTATGCTGAGACACATGGAAAATGAAGAGATGATTGGTTACAACCAGCATGGCTTCACTAAGGGCAAATCATGCCTGACCAATCTGGTGGCCTTTTATGACGGGTTTACAGCTATGGTGGATAAGGCTAAAGTAACTGATGTCACCTACCTGGATTTGTGCAAGGCATTTGACACTGTCCCACACGACATCCCTGTCTGTAAATTGGAGACATGTGGGTCTGATGGATGGACCACTCGGTGGATAAGGAACTGGATGGATGGTCACACT
>NW_010333597.1:2235-19362 GCF_000700745.2 Antrostomus carolinensis
GGAGGGGGGGGGGAGGAGAAGATCAATATGAGCCGCCAATGTGCACTTGTAGCCCAGAAGGCCAACCGTATCCTGGGTTGCACCGAGAAGCATGGCCTGCGGGTCAAGGGAAGTGATTCTCCCACTCTGCTCTTGTGAGGCCCCACCTGGACTACTGTGTCCAGTTCTGGAGCCCCCAACACAAGAAAGTCATGGACCTGTTAGAACAAGTCCAGAGGAAAGCCACCAGGATGATCCAAATGCTGGAGCACATCTCCTATGAGGACAGGCTGAGAGAGTTGGGGCTGTTCAGCCTGGAAAAGAGAAGGCTCCGGGGAGATCTTATAGCAGCCTTCCAGTACCTGAAGGGGTCTACAAGGAAGCTGGGGAGGGACTTTTTACAAGGTCAGGTAGTGATAGAACAAGGGGTAATGTCTTTAAGTTGAAAGAGGGCAGGTTTAGATTAGATATTAGGAAGAAGTTCTTCACTGTGAGTGTTATCAGACACTGGAACAGGTTACCCGAGGAAGTTGTGGATGCCCCCTCCCTGGAAGTGTTTAAGGCCAGGTTGGATGAGTCTTTGAGCAACCTGGTCTAGTGGAAGGTGTCCCTGCTGATGGCAGGGGGGTTGGAACTAGATGATTTTTAAGGTCCCTTCCAACTCTACTCATTCTGTGATTCTACGATTTGATTTGCTAACACTAGCACTAAACTAACATTCACAAATGTTCAATTCTCTACTATTTGCCATTACTTTCTTGCAAGGAAAGATACTAGGTGGATTGATTATGACTCATATAATGGAAAATACATTTTTATTTGTTATACATCACAAAATATAAGGTAAACACTCTACCTTATCATTACATATTCTAATCACATATTACACATTTGTTTTGGGGTCAAAGTTACCATTAATTTAGAGGTGACTTTCCAAATTCATAAGGTAGGTTTTGGGTTTTTTTTATGATAAGGATGGCAAAACACTGGAACCGGTTGCCTAGAGAGGTGGTAGAAGCCCCATCTCTGGAAAACATTCAGTGTCAGGTTGAATGGGGCTCTTAGTAACCTGATCTAGTTGAAGATGTCCCTGCTCAATGCATGACCTTTAAAGGTCCCTTCCAATCAGAAGTATTCCATGATTCTACCATTCTACAATAATATCATAAGCAAAAGCCATATTAAAATGTTAAATAACTTACGCTTTTTTGTTTGGTTGGATTTTTTTCCCGAAGCTTAGGCACTTAATGTGTCTACCCAAACTGCTATCTAGAAGTGTATATTTATATCACCCTGTTTTCTTTGATAAATCAAAAACACTCTCTATCAGTTTGTTGGGACTCAGAAAAAGAAAAGAAAAAAAAGAAGAATTCCTTCCAAACAAAATGCAATCAGAAAAACAATCATTTAACTCAGTACAACCATCAGTCACTCTATTGGAATTTTCAAAGGTAATTAAAAAGATGAAAATTTCTTATTGTATTTTTCCACAATAACTATTTTGCCAACAGAATTTTGATATGTACTTTAACCTTCTCAGTTTAGATCCTGTTTGTATTCAGTAGAGAGATATAAATATATTACAAAGCTTTGACCAACTTTTAAATCTGTCTCATAGATAAACTCTGGTTCTGTTTCTATTGCATTACCTAGAAAGGATGCTGGAGTGAAAAGTTTAAATACTCATGTTTATCCTTGGTCAAAGTAATCCCATCTTGAGTCATACGAAAAAGCTCTGTAATTTACTTTTTGCTTACAGAGCACCAACAAAAGCAAGACTCTGGACACATCTTAGCATGGGGGGGCGGGGAATAAAAAGTTAAAGAGCAAAAGGCAACATAGTAAAACAAAAACAAAGAAGAAAACTGAAGGGATTTAGAAATTTTGTATTTAAGGAATATTGTGATCCTTCAAAATATCCTAAAGATATTTTAGAAGTTTCAAAATGAACAGTAAAAACATCACTGCATAATAAAGAGTCATGATATAAGAAACTCATATAAGAATCCTTGTCAAGAGATGGTGAGTAGTATGAATTTTTTATGACAGTTGCTAAGTAGAGCAACTATAAAATTGTTAGCTGATTTCCTTATTGCAGTTGATAAGAAAAAGTTTTCCTAATAAACTAATTTGATGCTACAGTCTGGAAAGCATTTCCAACACTGACCGTTGCAGAAAATGCAGCCTGTAGGTTGGGATTAAAATGCAGAGTCAGTGTTGGCAAAAGACATGCAGAAAACCAACCAACCAACCAAACAAAAAACCAACACACAAACAAAACCGACATTGCATATACATCTATGTCTCTCTATATACATCTCATCTATATATGCATTTATATGACACATATAATCACATTATATGTGTCATTATATTACTAACATAGTTAGTAATCCTATAAAGAGAATATAGACTGATACAATTCTTTTGGATCTGAACATTCCAGTTGTGTACCAGATTGTATAGCCTAAGTACTATGACGGTAATTATGACATCTTTTCCTAACATTACGTGTAATCAAAGAACTCTTCAACATCATTAGTAGTATATTCCTTACAGAAACATTTTTCTGTTAATGACCAACTGTTATTCAAAGACAAAACAATAACAGCTCAGATTCATAGAATAAAATATTTCCATACCCTCTAGAATTTTTTAAACTCACAAATAAAAGAACAATCATTATTTTGGATTGTACGTTTTTAGGGAAAAGTATATTTTAAAACATTTAATACATTCTCAAGTGGAAAGAGTCCTATCCTCATTTGAAACAAATTTGGAGGTTCTCATAACATGAGTAATAGAAATAAGAACACAGACCTGGATCACAGTTTGGAACTGAGCTTTCCAGATCTTCTGTATTTGTAACTGACATTTGAGGAGAGAAATGGAAAGAAGTGGAGAAGTTTGATATGGATATTTCTGAGAGAGAAAAGCAGCAAATTCTCATCTTAAATCAGACTTCCCTTTCCTTTTCTCATTTCTAGTCTTCTTAAGATATGACTAAATGACATTTCAGAAACCCAGTAAGATGATTAACCAGGATAATAATTTTTTTTGCTTGTTTTTCTTTCTTTTTTTTTAATGTTAATAGAATTTGAAGGAGAAAATATAATGCAAAGTATTTTTGAAGAATCACCAGAACTTATTGTCACATTTCTGGTTTTATTTCTTTGATATTGTGTTTACATTTTGCAAAAATTTTCATTTACAGATGAACAAACTTCTGAAAAAAATCACAACTAATTAAGACTCAATATAATTTTTATGGGTTCATAATAACAAAAGATTTATTCATTTTAAGGTGGTAGATTTTACTCAGAAATGTGGTAATAGAAGAAAGACTATTAATTTTTACATTTCTGCAAGTCTGCTATGGTACAAAGCTAAAACAGGTGTTAAAAAAAAAGACAGATCAATGTTCCTATTATTTCTTACATCTATTTCTCCCTTTGCTCTTCCACCTCACTGTACTTGAACATGTTTTGTGATTTAAAATATTGTTTGAAATGGACATAACTAATGAAAAAAACACATGCTGTTCATAGACCCACACATTTCAAAGTTACAGTGAACAACAAAAGAATGCCAGAATTAAGAAAATTAATTGTGGGGGGGGGGAGGAAGGTGATGGGGAGGGATTGTTTTTGTGAATTGATACTGGCATTTCAATAAACTGCTCTGGCATAAGGTCACAATGATTTAGCAAAGAAAAAATTATGATCATAAAAAAAGCTTTTATTTTTAGGAATACAAAACCAAACGTCTCTTTGTGGCACAGATTCTGGTGTCAGTGAAATCAACAGCAGAAAAAATCAGAAATAACGGGAGCAATATCTGTAATTCCAGTGATCATAAAATACAGAATTTATAGCTAGTGACTATGACACAAAAAAAGTGCAAGTATCAAATATTTACTGAAACAATGACAGCAGAGAATGAAGAATGGCTTTTAGATACAAATAATCATGTTTCAAACCCTGGTCTTATCTATACAGACATTAATTTATTTCAGGGTTTTGGTTTTTGGTTTTGGTTTTGGTTTTTTTTGCATAGTGAACCACAGTGATTACACCCATGTGGATGACTTCACCTTACTTCCTTAAAATCATGTCCAAATGATAGGAAATCAACATAAACAGATGCATATTGCTGGTTACTCTATAGCATTACAATGTAGGTACGACTTACAAAAAATAGGACGGTTTGTGCTCTGAGTATTTTCACACTCTCAGCCAAGATGATGTGACAACTAAAAAAAAAAAAGAAAACCTCAGTCATGCCTTAGAATTTAATTGGGCTTTTCCAATTTCCTGATGATTACTGTCCAAGTAGGCAGCCAGGTTTTCTAAAACATCTAAAGCCATAATCACACCACTTATCACTGTGCTGCTGGTCACAGGTTTTCAAATGGAGGAAAAAGCAAATGATAAAACACTTCTGTGCCCTCTGAGACATTGCTCCACACAAGTAACATCTCCAAGTCTTGGTTAAAGAGCAGTTGAGTCACAAGATTATTTTGAGGTATTACCTTCAGAGGGAGGTAAAGGCAGAAGTTCCATAGACAGAGTTGGATCACTGTCTTCACCTCTGGTTTCATTCAGCTTGTTTTGGAATGATATTTCACTTCTCCAGACTGAGACCCAGGTAGAGTACACTGAGGCTCTCCTTTCACAAAGGGTTAGGATATTGCTTCTTGTGCACTTTGATGAGTAAAATGAACTGAGTTCCTGAGTGTTCTATTATAGTGGTAACTCCACAAATCTGGGGGGCAGCTAGTCACAACAAGACAACACTGAGAAATTTTTAATTTAAAAAACTTTAAAATAATAAGAAAAAAACCCCCAACTGATGTCTTATTTGAGGGTAGAATGTGTCTCTTAGCTATTAGCAAATAATTGTGACAGATTTCTCCATAAAATAATATGAAATTAAATTACAGTTAAAAATTACAGTAACTTTATCCTTTTTTTTTTAGGAGAAAAAAAGGGGTGAGTCTTACAATCAGTAAATATTAATTCCCTTCATCTCCTCCAACAGCCATGTCCTATACTCAATGGAAATCAGAACTTATTATACCTATTGAATTAATGTGTTAGTTTTCAACATCAGGACTGTGCTGACAAATTTAAGAAGTCATGAAGATGAATGATCCAGCACTGCTCTGTCATGGGTTAATTACTGTGCTTTGTAGATTGTTAACCTGGCTCTGTCATGACTTAAAGGGTTACCAGGCCTGTGGGTTTATAGAGATTGAGACCATGGGTCTGTAGGATTCCATAATACATAAATTTCTGTACACTGTTGCCACAAAAATCACTGCCATTTGTACCTATGATTAAAAAAGTGAATGTATATATCAGACTATTACAAATTATTATCAGCAATCAATAGTAGCAGTAGTCAATATAGTAGCAGTGATCAATAGTATACTAGAAAAAAATTATAGCAAAAATCAGTAATAGCAGCACCCAACAGCAGCAAGAAAGCATACATAGTATTACAGGTTGCAAATATATCACTAGTGAACCAAACTTATCAATAATATAACAGCAGCTATACTTATGATAGATTACTTACAGATATTTATACATATAAATAAATAAATAATATATACACATACAGAGAGAGAGAGAGAGAAAGAGAGAGAGAGAGATAGAGAGAGTAACAAGTGCATTTAACAGATTCCAGAAAGGGGCCTAACCTAGTAGAAGGGAGGACAACCACTCCAGAAGTAGAAAGACAAACCAAACAGATCCCAGAAGGGGGCCCAGAGGGGGACCAATGTAATAACAGAGTCTTATTTCAAAGATGATCTGTGCCACAGAGTTTTGAGTCAGCTAGGCATCCCCAGAGGGAGTCCGGGATTCTGTAGAAAGTTCACGCAGATCTGTTTAGAAAAGAGAAAAGTACATGCAGCACAGGAATCCTCAGGGACACAAGCTCCATTTTAGGTAAAAATTGAGTAATTTTTATATCACAGAGATATAAAAGGGCATAGGACATCACCACTTAGAGCAGTCAATAGATGACTTTAATTTCTGGTTTTGACCTGAAACATCCAATGGTGTTTTCTAGGCTCTCAGACCAATATTTGTTTTTGCTATTCCTGTTCTTGAAGGTAAAAAAGCCAATGGCAATTGCTGATTATTACTTTCTGAGGATGTTTTCCCCCTTTTCCAGACTATTTTTCACTTCTTCAGCTGATAAGTTGCAGTTATAGGTCCTTGTCTTTGGACTTCTTGATGGTATGTCAGGATGTTTCCATTTTTGAGGTACCTAGCTGTACTTCAAAGATGTCAGCTGCATGTCTCAACGATGCTTTTGATTAACAGGTCTAGTTCCCAAGCTAACAGTTCCCAGGCTGGCATTATTTTTGAAATAATGGCAAATTTCCTCTGCCATTATTTCAGCAGAAATTTTATTCTGTTCAGTAATTTTCCCCTCATAACCAGGTTGCCTTTATGGCTGCTCATGTTTATGTAGTCACACCAAAGTACCTACAATGACACCTAAATTAGTGCGTCAAAATAGTTCAGTTGTGTAGCCATTCCAGGCATGTTCCAGGGATTCAGCTGGGTGTCAAAGCTATGAATCTTTGGATTAATCTTTGACAAATTATCAAGTCATAGGCAGTCTTCCTAAAGCACATTAAAAAGGAGTCATGAGTAATTTCAGCATAAACTACATATGCCTTGTGAGCAAATGCAAAATCTCATAGCAGAAAGCATATTTTAGTCAGGGAAATGATAAACAATACTGAAATAGCATCTGTTTAATTATAAATAATATTATGTTAACTGACACATCCCAAAATCTAATTAAAGCATCAGAGTTCTACGAACAATTGTAAATTAATCTGAACTGACAAGAGGGGACAAAAATGTTTCAAATATTACTATAGGACCCTGTAATTCAGTACTTGACAGTCTTAATTTCTGAAAAAATACTAGAAGGGGAATTGCATTCCAGAAGAAGTGTAAGAACTTGTTACTGTCAGTGAAAGAACACACTTTTAACAAAACATCTTATTGAAAAAATAAACTGAACATATTCACATTATCCACCTTATAAACCTGCAATAATAGCTTGAGTATGGAGAATTACAGAAATAAATGGAAGCAAAACCTTTTTGTAGACCTGAAGATACAGCTTAGAAAAGATGTTCATATGTACAGATATGTGTGGACTCTCAAACAAATCTTAAAAACAAGTCCTGGATGTGAAAATACACGACAAGTGGGAAGCTAGGATTCTTGAAAAGTTCAAGGTGTCTGCAATGTCCACTTTGATGGATCACTATAAGAAACACTAAAGCATGCAGTCTTGTCAAATCACAGCAAGGTTGCAAAACAATGTTCTAAAAGCTAACATTATTTTCAGTTGTTACTTCCTAAAACTTCCTAAAACTGAATAGTTTCCAAAAACTGTGGATAGTGTAAAAAGTTCACTGACTGAAGAAATGCATAGAAGGTGATGGGGGAGAAAAAGGATGAACAGTGGCATGAAAAAATGTAAGAAGTAGTCTTGTAGAGTAAAGCTAGGAAAAAGTTTCAGTAAAAAGCATCTGCTGGTTGCTTGGTAAAATCCTGGTAGTTTTTTGAGTTCTTTTAAAGTTGACTCATCTGCAGGGCCAGTAGGCATACAGTGGGTATTTTGCTAAACAGTATTTCTGATCTTTTTCATCTCCAGGATGGTGTCATGTCTTTGGAGTACCGATTATCACTTCAAAAAATGTCTTCCCTCTTGGTTTAGTATAACACCTCTGAGGCTCACAGTGTGGGAGAAAGGGGTCTAAGAAAGACAGCTGGGAACTGAAAATCATTAATCTAGTGCTTTATTCCTAGGTTTGCTCCTCATTCCCTCTCAACCTGCACAGTGTCATTTCCTTCCCTTTTTTTCTCCTTGTTCTTTCACACTATAGAAATCACACACATGTAAAGCAGTCATTCAAAGCTTAGCTAAATGTTGTTAATACATGAGATAACAGCCACTCTAAATTGCAAATATTAATTATGATTTTAAAAAGCAGACTATTTGGTACTGACTGCACATTTTAAGTGATGTTGCTTTTGGAAGAAGGCAGCAGCTCCAGAAGTAATGTAATGACAAACACTTCGTCTTGCCAAGAAAACTTGGCTGTTTGATATTTCAGTGGAATGTCCAGCAGCTCAGAGGAAAAACACAGTTTTAAAAAATTAAGTGAGCTGCAAGCGCACATTAGTGGCTCATGTCCAGCTTTTCATCCACTACTACCCCCAAGTCCTTTTCCTCAGGGCTGTTTTCCAGTACATCATCTCCTAGCCTGTATCGATAATAAAGATTGTCCCATCCCAGGTGCAGGACCCTGCACTTGACCTTGTTGAACCTCATGAGGTTCACCTGGGCCCACTTCTCCAGCCTGGCCTGGTCCCTCTGGATGGTATCCCTTCCCTCTGGCACATTGACTGCACCACCCAGTTTGGTATTGTCAGCAAACTTGGTAAGGATGCACTCAATCCCGCTGTCAATATTATTAATGAAGATATTAAAAAACACTGGTCCCAGTATGGACCCTTGAGGGACACTGTTTGTCACTGTCTTGCATCTGGACATTGAGCTATTGACCACTGCCCTCTGGACATGACCATCCAGCCAATTTCTTATCCACTGAACAGTCCACCTACCAAAGCCATTATCTCTCCACCTTTGAGAGAAGGATGTTGTCGGAGACTGCGTCAAAGTTCTTGTTGATAGAAATGTCACCAGGTAATCTGGTACAATACTTTGATACTCTGATCAAAGCAAGGGTGACTTTGAAGTTATAATAGATTTATTAAGATAAAATTTAAAATTTTTCAGCAGAAAGGATTTCCACAGCATAAAGTTCCACAGTCTCACCAGGCAATATCTGACCACCCTTTTTGTGATATTTTTCCCTTCCAATCTAACTAGAATTTTCTTTATTGCAAATTTAGTTTGTTGCTTGTAGTCCATTCTCTGTGCATCTCCAGGTAGAGTACCTCCCATCAGGTAGTTGAACACAGCATAAGATCTTCCCTTAAATCAAAGAAACTCCTTCAACTTGACTTCCTCAACCAGCCCTCAGCTACCTTGATGACTTACCTGCTAAACTCATTCTAATTTGTCAGTCTTTCTTTTGTAATAGGTGGGCGAAAAGTGGAGCTAGTGCTCCGCACATACAACGTCATGAAGACTAGTATCAGGGAAGGATCACTTCTCCAGACCTCCTGGCAAACTTTTTAATGCAGCCTAGAAGGCCATGTCCCTTTACATGAGAGTGCATTGCTGGTTCATATTCAACTTGTCCACCAGAACCCCTATCATGTTGTCTTCTGCAAAGCTGTTGCAGAAGAGAAACCCCCAGTCTGTGCTGATGCTGTCCTGGTTTGCTAGCATAGAGTTAATTTTCTTCTTAGTAGCTAGAATAGCTGTATTTTAGTTTCAGTGTAGGATTTGTTATCAGAAGAATGTTGATAAGCTATTAGTGTTATTAATTGCTGCTGGAGCACAAGGTCATGGTGTTTGACTAGTTCACAGCTGCATTAGATCTGGGAGGGGAGAAGCGTAGTAATGAGCAAAACCTAAAATTGACATTTGGATGTGCCAATGAGATATTCCATATCATGTATCACCATCTTCAGTATATTAACCAGGATTGAACAGAAAGTGGGGGTATTCTCTCAGGGATCACTCGGGCTCACTCTTCCAGGATTGCAGTTTCAGTTTTGGGAGTGTCTCTGCTCTGGCATCACTGGCTGGCACAGGCTGGGCATCGATCGGCGGGCGGTGAGCAATCGCACTATGCATAACTCATTTGTATATTCTGTTATTACTGTTATAATCATTATTATTTTATTTCAGTTGGTAAATTGCTTTTGTCTCAACTTGTGAATGTCCTTGCCGTTATCAGCAATCGCACTATGCATAACTCATTTGTATATTCTGTTATTACTGTTATAATCATTATTATTTTATTTCAGTTGGTAAATTGCTTTTGTCTCAACTTGTGAATGTCCTTGCCGTTATCATTCCAACTCTCTCCCCTACTGCCGGGAGGGAGTGGGGGGTGGTGAGAGAGCAACTGTGTTTGGCTGCAGGCTAAAGGAGTGAAACCACCACAACCTCCTCCCCGCCCTCCTTCTTCACTGAATTTGGTGTCTGCAGAGTTGTTTCTCACATATTCTCTCTCTAGCTGCAATTGTGCATTGTTTTTCCTTCCCCTTTTTAAATATATTATCCCAGGGGTGTTACTATCATCACTTATTGACTCATCTCTGTCCAGCAGCAGCTTCATCTTGGTGCCAGCTGGCATTGGCTCTATTGGACATAGGGGAAGCTTCTAGCAGCTTCTCACAGAAGCCACCCTTGTAGATGGTGGCTTCCACAACCAAAACCTGGCCATGCAAACCCAATACAACCAGTAACTCCAATGACTGACATGAATGGAGTTCATCCACAATTAATGGGTGTGAAACTGGTAGTAATAAAGGGAAATCTCATGGCCAAATTCATACAGTAGGTCAGAGTATCTGATTAAAAGTGCCCTATTGGTCCTATCATGTGTAAACCTATATTCTTCTTACTCATTAAGATTTGAGGACTTAAAACAGTGACCTGAGGGTGATCAGGTCCAATACTTAGCTCTGTTTACACCTGTTAAAAATAGAAAGCATCTCTGGGTGATTTCTGTTAATTCTTAATCTTCTCTGATTGACAGAGAAAAGCAATGTCTACACAAAGGCAGGCTGCACTCTTAGATTTACTGGAATGCTATTGAAGCAACGGAAGATACACAATACTTCAAACTACGCAGAGAAACCCGGGAATTTGTGTAACTCATATATATATGACAGGTATAAAACTGTCTCTAGGCCTTAAATGAAATCAATAATAGGACAACTAGTTTTATATTAAATTAACTGAAGTGCTGTCTTATTTATCAGAGTAATGTATATTAACTCCTAGGAGCTGAAGACGGGCCAGGAGGAATAGGTGTAATAGATTATGCTTTCATTAAAGAAAAAGGAACACCAAATAATGTGGTACTAGTAAACTCAATTTATGAAGTGGACCAAGCAGGTGAGAAGCTGTGTCAAGGAAAGTTTTAAAAACACAAGAACATGCACATACACATGCATGGTTACAGTTCCCTGAGACCTGTCCCAGTCACCACATCAGTGAGTTGAAACAGCCCAGTCTGAAGAGATACAGCACTCACTCCCACTAGTGTATGTGTCAAGCTCTGGACAGGGCACACCTCAAGTCACCTGTTTCTATACATGTTGGACAGAGGTTTGACAGTGTTCCCCAGGTTTCTAGGACTGAGTGGGTTTTATAGCCAGATAACAGCACGGACTGGACTTCCAAATAGGTTAATACCCTGACATACCTCTCCAGCAATTGCAGATATTGTTCTCCTGTCACCTGTTGATCTATCACCCATGCCAAGGCCCATCACTCAGGTTTTGTCTACATTGTCATAGAATCATAAAATCAGTGAGTGGGGACATCTTCAACTAGACCTGGTTGCTCAGAGCCCCATCCAACCTGACCTTGAATGTTCCCAGGAATGGGGCTTCTATCACCTCTTTGGGCAACCTGTGCCAGGGTTTCACCACTCTCAGTGTAAAATATTTCTTCCTTACTGTGGCAGATGCACCCCTACCCTGCCTCATGGCTGGGGCTGTTGAAACCTGATTGTTACACACCATTGCTTTTGCAAGCTTTTCTTTGCTACCTTGCTTTTTCACAAGCTTTCCTTCTTTTTCTGACTGCACAGGTCAGACTCCATTCAGATATAAATGGAGCCTGGCCGGAGGGCGAGTGGAGAGCCTTCTGTCCTCCTTAGAGCAGCGGATCTGCACTCATGGACCCTCCCCTTGAGCTGGGACGCCACCCAAGGCAACTTCCCAGGGACTGAGAGCCCTCGTCCTAGAGGTAAGTGAATGTGTATTTTGAGTCATCATTCTAGAGGAATATTTGGAAAAAAATTAGGAATTCTTAAGTCAGCTGCATAGTAGTTCATTCCCGCCTGACATCCAAACCTGCACTGTAATATTGTTTGTCAGAGTGCTAACTCATTTTGGTTAGAATAAATCCCATTTAAGAGACTGCTTTGTCTGTTTTGTGGGTGACTCCATGACACTTACATATAGTCTAAATCTGCCCTCTCTGAGTTTAAAACCATTATGCCTTGTCCTATCACTACAGGCCCTGCTAAAAAGTCTGTCCCTATCTTCATAGCCTGTTCAGGTCGTAGTTGGCTCCTGACCAAGATGGCCATGGTAGGCCTACATCAGATACCCTGAGAATCTCACCCTGGTTTCAAGATCTGATGCTCGGATTTCTCTTTTTCTTTTCTTTTTTTTTTTTTTTTAATTTTTTATTGGATGGACAAACTCCTGAATATTTATTGCTAGCAGAGTGTTATTTTTCTATGTAGGAAATTAGTTATGTGACTGCAATATGGAAATAGGGAATGTTATCAGATATATATTCTTTATCTTGGTAATAAACTATGAAATTAGCTAGGGGTAGTATTTACCTTTAAAGGTCACTCTGCTAATACTGTGGATGGTAACTTTCATACTGCTGATGAGCAAGGGTGTTTTAGAACAGCGTATCTCTGGGTGATTTGGGTAGAAAAAACAACTTAATTCTCCACATAATATTCTATAAGCATAAAAAGGATCTTTCTATTTACTTCTGTTATAAAACCTTTTTCATTTTATTACAATAGCTTCCTGATTTTCATGGCATATTTTATTCAGTCAGAATCTCTGAGTCTAAATTCTTGGAGCTGAAGAGGACCATTTAAACAGAAAATTTCCTTCCTGCAATAAATGGTTGCAGTATAGTAAGTTGAGAGATTTTGAGTATTCTGAAAATGGGAATTTTTAAACTGCAACTTTTATTACCGAAGTAGGTCAGCATTATTTATATTACATTTGGTAAGTTTTTGGGTGATCAAAGTCACTGCTAATCACTTAGAAAAACTGTAAGGAATATATGGAGTATAAAAGTAACATTGCATTTCTAAATCTCTTTTACCTCTGCTGTAACATTTCTACTTTCATTCAGAGGATGCTTTAGCCACAGAATACTTAGAAGTCACAAATTTTGCTCACAGTTGGAAGGGTCCTACATTATGACCAAAGGAAGAGGTTTCCAAAAGACCGTGAGAGGGTGAACACTGAACACTAAAAAATGTATTTCTGTCACAAATGGCTTGAAATACTGGTTATGTTTTCATTACATTCCTGGCAATTTAAAAATATGAAGGATTCCCTGCATCTAGGTCAACTGACAACCTATTTTGAAGAGCAATTGACAGTACAAACAAAGTAAAGGAAAATAAAATGGGGCACAGAATATTTTCCCAACATATAAACTTCTAAATTCCCCTTGATTCTGGTAGTCATAGAACCCTTTTTTTTTTTTTTTTTTTTTTTTTTCTTAATGGAGCTGGTTATTGCAAATTTGTGTACAATAAGCCTTTATGATTTTTTCCATTAATTAGTGCAATTGCATTGAACCTATCTAGATTTTAAGTTTCTGTGGTTTTTTTTACTGTTTCACCGTTACCACCTACTGAAGCTGGGACGGCAGGAAATAGTTTCCTTGCCTGCAAGAGGTGAGCAGGGGTGGAGGGTCTGTGTCACCAGGTGAAAGAATTGCAGGCAGACGTCAGCAGTTTGTGCAGCAGCAGAGATCAACAGAAAAAGATAACCAGACCTTCTCCAAAACTGCAGCTTCAAGAGCCCAAACCCCTAACTAAACCAAAGGGCAGGCAAAGTCTGTGCCTGTTAGAATGGGGAGTGTAGAGTCCTGCAAAGGCTGGACGCTTGCAGCTTCTGGCACTATGGGGGAAGCTCTAGGTCCACCTGCAGGTCAGCAACTACAATGAGATTTAGTGCCCTAATAGCAGAGGACGGGTCTTGAAATGACGCTGAGTGCTGAGTAAGAAATCTCAAAGATAGACCCATTTCTGAAGTCATCAAAAATGTACTTAATAGTTTAACTCAAGATTTGTATCTTTCTTGTCACTTTAATTATTAACAAATCAGCTATAAATATTTATTCTGAGGGGTCAAGAATAATATCTGCCATGGAAGAGGAAATTATGCTATTCTGACACTTAATTCTACAATCCTAGCTCCTTTCTATGTAACCATTCATTGTCAAAAAATTGGAAAATAACGTGTATTTTGGACAATGAGGTCCCATTAGATCACCCAAATTTTCCTTGTCATTCTTCTGACATCCATGACGATATGTTATTGTCCTGTTAATGTCTGTTTGTTTACATTTCTATGTGTGTAATGGAAGCAAAAAACGAGAAAAAAAAAAATCCTAACAAAAAAAACCCAAACAGAAAACAAAAACAAAAAACAAACCCACCTAAAATATGGAAATCTTCACTTTTTAGCAAATTGCAAGGAAAAATAATAAGACATTTACAGAAAAGACCTATATGATCAGCTCTACTTTACTAGTGAATATTTTTCAAACTACGTATCTTTAAGATTTGAAGTGCATTTTTTGTCTTTAGAAGTATTGTTCTTCAAACATAAATATGTTAAATATTTATTGTTTAATAACCAAATAAAATGCATTTTAAATGGATAGTCTATTACATATACTTCCGTCTTTAGTGACATTCAAGTGTGAAGTCACAGCCTGATAGACCAATGCATGGAAGAACTGTACAGAAAGGTAGAGGATTGTATCCAGCTAGCCTTACTCTTTTATCAACTCTACTTGAATAAGGTAGAGATGACACAGCATGTAGCTTAGATGTAATTCACATATAAAGACATCAGAAGCAAATCTGACTTTTGATTTTTAGTTTTAATGCAAGTAAATGCTGCTTTGTAAGTATGGGACTCAAAAGCTTTTTAGTTCCCAAGACCCACATCCTGATGGAAAAATAGGATGAGAATCAGTTGTACAACATACTTTCTTTCTTCTTCTCATTTCTTCATG
This sequence comes from Antrostomus carolinensis, assembly GCF_000700745.2. Lineage (NCBI taxonomy): Eukaryota > Metazoa > Chordata > Aves > Caprimulgiformes > Caprimulgidae > Antrostomus > Antrostomus carolinensis. The sequence continues at coordinate 17,203 of NW_010333597.1, forward strand.
TTTACTTTGAGCTTTATTTTCTAAAAGAAGAAGCTTTAATAGATTCAGAAAAATTTATTCACCAGAAGGACCGGAGTTGCACAGCAGAGAACATCTCATTTCCCATAGGTATGCTTTTTAAGATAACACTTCAGAGATCTTTGTTTCTCCCTATTCAGCCAAGTCCTATATAGAGGCCTTAAGTGACTACCTTATTCTAAGTATCTTCCTTTCAGTTAGATATACTTATATGCTTATACCTTATATATATTTATATTAAGTATCCCTGAGATGAATTTATTTATTTTATATACCTCCATTTATTTTCCTTTAAAGTTACGGATCTGACATTTATTATTTAATTAATTTTAGTGTACTAGGAGGGAATTTAAGGCATCCTTTGTATTATCCACCTATTTTTAAATCTGGATTAATTTCATTTAAATAGTAAATTTGATAATATTTCAAAAACTCCTTTATTCTAGCTGCCAAAGTTTCTTTCTAACAGACTACAATCAAATATATTTTGTTATTTCTTTAAAGTTTTAAAAACATTTGAGAGACCTGCAAAGATGCTAATTTTCTTTCTTATAGTGACTTTTTCAATAGTTGAAGAAACATTGTCAAGTAGTTTATTTCACATAGAGATGTGATTAGACAGATAAAGGTATTTGTGAATGAAATTAGGCTGGAAATACCTAAGAAACTTCTGTCATTGAATAATAATAGATGTCTTGCATGATTACTCATTAAAAAATGATCAATATATAGTGAAACTGACAATTTTAACAAATTTCTAGAAGCTTATTAGTTAAATTTTAGATATTTGAGGTAGTCACATGAAAGAATATTTATCAACTACCTGTAGTTTATCAGTTATATAAAAAGCTTTTCTACACAGCAACAGTGACACAAAGAAATCTAATGGTTTTTATAATAAAATGATAAATTCTCTGCAAACCAATGGTGATATCAGCTCACAGATACATTTGTTTGTAATGCATAATATGTCCACAATGATCCAAAAGTGACAGAAAAGATTGAATAGTTGTGATCTATTTTAACTGCTTTTAGTTAAAAGCTGTACATCAACAAGAATTTTCTAAGATATGGAGCACTTCAGCTACTGATTTAAGAGCTTTTTATATAATTATACATTTTATGTGGATTTACTTATTTGTATTTTGGAAGATTTTTTCAATAATTTCCTAAGCAAAGTGAAATATTTAAAAGAATTAATTCTTTGTAAAAATACCAATTATCATTGTCTTGCCATAGTTTTAGATTGAAATAATTTTCCATAATAATCTGTATCTACAACCTAAAACATATTTGCATAACTTAACGACCAAAGTTCTGAGTAACTGAGATAAAAAGACCTGTAAATTCATTTGTCTGACCATCCAGTTTTTTTCCCTATGGAAGGTACAGTTTTTCAAAAACAAGAGCCTATTTTCTGTAGAATCCTTTTGGATTCTTCCTTGATAAATAAACATGGATAATCCCTGATGGTTTTTAACCACTATTTCTTTTTCCTGAAAATACTGTTACACCTTTTTCTCTTTCTTCATGTTCCATTACGTATATATTTCTAATAAAGTTAGAGAAGGATTAAACATACAGTTAGTGATAGACTATTTTTTTTTAATAGCTCACACATTTTTACTTTCTATTCCCATGCTGTATCTTTTGATTGATTGTTCCCTTATCGTTCTTCTCTAAATATATTTAAAAGTTCATAATTTATTGTACTGGGTTTGCACGGCCAGGTTTTGGTGGAGTGGGGGGCATGGGAGTGGCTTCTGCGAGACGCTGCCAGAAGCTTCTGCCATGTCTGACACAAACGGACCTGCCGCTGGCCAAGGCTGAGCCAATCAGTGATAACACAATTAAGAAAAAGGGGAAGAAAAAAAGAAAAATTCACACTTTGCAGCTAGAGAGAGAGGAGTGAGAAGATGTAGGAGAAACAACTCTGCAGACACCAAGGTCAGTGAAGAAGAAGGGGGAGGAGGCGCTCCAGGCTCCAAAGCAGAGATTCTTCAGCAACTTGTGGTGAAGACCATGGTGGGGCAGACTGTCCCCCTGCAGCCCATTAGAGGTCCGTGGTGGAGCAGATGACCACCTGTAGCCCATGGAGGACCCCATGCCGGAGCAGGTGGAAGCCCAAAAGAGTTTGTGACC
>NW_010333598.1:0-23926 GCF_000700745.2 Antrostomus carolinensis
ATCCCTGACATTCTGTGATTCTGTGTAATTACAAAAGCAAGGAAGTTGATGAAATAAATAAAGGTTTTCATTATGATGTTTCTCAAACATTTGTAACACAGTTTCTGATAAGTTATAAAAACTATAAGCCAAAACTTGAAGGAAGAATAAAAATCAAACTGATGTATGCTTGAAACAGTCATCTTGCTTAACTTGAACTGGAACCAAAGAAGTGCAGTTTTTCTAATAACCACTTGAAATGTTTAACTAAAATTTATCTGAACACAGTAATACACATCTTGGAGTGAGAAACTTCACTGCTGTGTTAGGCCTCATATTAGTAGCCTTGGCACATTTAATAAAAATTTGCCATAAATTGAGAACAAAGATGTTCTGGAGATGGCTCCAAATCAGCCCTGCCAGCCTATGATGCTTACAGTATTGAGGAGTCTGATACTTGGCACAAAGTAAGCTGAAAAAAGAAATGTTAAGCTAGAGAGAGTTTATTATATTGATGCAACGTGAGAGAAGGCAAATCTTAATTCCTGGTTTATTGATCTTTTAAGGAACTTACAGAATGTACTGCTTTTCCTAGTATATATTTACCTCAATAGTCATAATCTTCTGAAGGAGTATGCTGATTTTCTAGGGTGTGCTGTGGAAAGAATTCTGATCATCTGCACAGATAGTTGAGACTATTTTTATCAGCATGAAATTCAGACTTGAATCGAGCACTAAAAATAGTAAAAAAATAAAAACCCACAGAATTCCATCATAAATCTACTTTTTTCTGAAATGTTAGCTTTCACCCACTTTCAAAGTGAATATGCAAACCTTACCATGTTATCTAGTTGAAAGGAAAGATGCAGTTTCCAAAGAAGGGCAGAAAAAGTTGCAATAGGCAATATATTTTTCTACTGTATAGCAAGAGCCACTTTCACAGTGAGATCTAAAATCTGTAGAATTCTGCCAATTGGTTTTGGCTTTGCATTTTATGGGAAATGATTTAAGTAGCTCATTTCTTTCCTTAAGGTCTCTCTTAATTTGCTACTGGAACTTTATCAGTAAGTTCTTTCATCCTTTTTTAGTCTTACTTTTGTTAACTCTCTTTGTACCCTGAGATGGGTGGGAGTTTCTTTTTCAGCCTTCAGGGCAGTGAAAAGTCTATCAATTGAATTGTATCTCTGTCCCAGGCACTAAAAGGTCTTTGAAGACTTGACCCTTAGACACAGTCTCATTGCCCCAGCTTTAGCCATCTGATATGAGACACCTTTAAAATCAATGGAAAGCTGTCAGGGTGATTCATTTGGAGGTTAATGCCCTAAACGGGATAAACTGCCCTGGAGAATGTGCACATTTGTTTCTCCATTTTTTTCTGCATTTCTTTTCTTAATTTTGTTGAAAACAGTTTTTTTGCCATTCCAGTCCTGAATATATTTTTGTGTAGAGCAAATGAAAATAAGCAGCCCGCTGAATGAAGAACTACATGTTCAAGGGTCTCGAAGGATAAATGCAGTAGCAGGATCTCTATACGACACCTTCTGAGCTGGTACTTCTCTGAGACATATGTAACACAATTCATTAGAAAGGCTGTTTACATTCCTATTGGCTATTTAATCTGAAATTTATTTTCCTAAAGATCTCATTAATACACGAGGTGAAAAAATCCCCAGAGCCACTGGACTTTAATCTATACCTTGTAACTTCATAAATAATGCAAGAAGAATTGAATTCTGGATTCTGATAGCATAGTGGTCATAGAAGTTGCTTCAAAATATTAACTTTTCCTTTAACTAAATATAGACTAAAGATACTTCTTGAACATGAAAACACAAGTGAAGTTTCTTGCACAATATTTTTTTGGCTATTAAACAAGGATAAATCCTGTAAATATTTGAATGTTCTTAAGATATATCCTTCAAGGAAGCAAATTAAATAATGGTTCTGCACAATGTGTCTCTGGGTGAATGGCAAGAGATTTGCTTTCATGGATAACAAAATTAAAAATATTGATTTTCCAGAGCCGTAGTACTATGACAAAGGTTAGATGCTGACCCCTTTTAGTTTGTTGTAGCCCATCTCTTTGTAACTGTTATGTTCTGTCAGCAACTGCTTATAAAAATAGACTACACTTGAGTTATAATGCTTAATAGAGGGACGCCATTAGTATTTGCAGCAACAGGGTCAATTTGCACTGCAGTACTCCAGACTTTAAATAGTCTAAACTCTTTTTAATTTATTTTTTTTCTCTTTGCTGGAAAGACAGGTTAAATCCAGTATCTGTTGCCTTGGAATTTATATTTTGACTGTAAACATTGTCAGGGTAGTTTATACGATGTCATTAATTGTGTTGATTCTAAGGGAAAAGGAAAGTGAAAATATTCATGTATGGAGATGTGTGTGTCCCAAGTGGCACTAATGCTGAAATATTGTTTCAGACTTTGGACAAATGTGTTGTTAATCCTCCAACCTGGAATTTTTGCACTCTAAAATGGTGTCATGAAAGACCGTTCCTCCTGATGCGGTATATGGTTGCATCAATACAGGTAGTGCTTGTTTTCTGTTTCCTTGTGACCTGCAAGTGGGGTGTCCCCTTTGCCAAGAGTGCTAATCTAACAATAACTGTAGCATGTTGAGACATGACATTATTAGTTTACTATTTATATCTATACATAATTCTTTAATAGAATCAGGCTCTTTAGCCTTTTTTACCAGTATTTTTCATCAGTTGTTGGTTGGTTGGTTGTACTTTGTTTGTTTATTTGTTTGTCTTTTTCCTGGTAAGTCTTCTGAAAACCTGTTCCATTGCTATGTTTCACTTCTGTTATCAGCTAGAAAACTTGGAATCCAGACACAGAAGGAAACAAAACTCTGGGTTCCCTGGCTGCTTATCCTATATGGCTTGAGGAGATTGAATTATTCTCGTACATTGCCTTGTGTTTGACTTGAGCAATACAGGCCAGTTTATCACAGGACATTGCTGATAGGCCAATATATACACAAGTTCTAGCTAGTCTTTCTTCTTGTTTCTCAGGTAATTGAAAATACCTTCCATCCACTTATTAGTCCATGAAGTTGAGTAAATCCTGTTTTTCAGTATATGTTCACTCCTGCATTTGCTATGTGCAGCCATTGATGTGGAAGTTGGCAATGCTGGCGATGAAGTTAGCCTTGGAAGCAATCAACTTGAGCTTTAGACTCAACTCTTTGAGTACAAAGTTATCTAGGCTTAATTGTCCAAACAGCTTCTCCTCCAGGACCAGCTCATACTGCCTTGTGTAGCTGTCAGAAGGCAACTTCATCTGGAAGTTTTCTGGCTAAAGATATGTGGTGGTTTTCACTCACAGGTTAGACCATACGGTCTTGCACTCACTCCCCCAAGCACCCAGTGAGATGGGAAGAGAATCACAACAAAGGGGGCATGGGATTAGGATGAAGGACAGGGATGGCTCACTCACCACTGATGGCCACAAGTGGAAAGGACTCAACTTGGGGAAGAAAAATCGATTTAATTTGTTACCAGTCATCCAAGTAGGATAGTGAGACATAACAACTAAATTGTCCCCACCCCTCTCTTCTTTCTGGATTCAAATAACTTTGCTCCCTATTTCTCTACCTTCTCCCCTGCAGCAAAGGGGACAGAGAATGGGGGTTTCAGTCAGTTTGTTTGTGCCGCTCTTAAAAACTCCAGGAAAAAAAGTGTTCCAACACAGGCTTCCCATAGAGTCATGGATCTATTTGGGCACAACTCCCAGCTGTGCTATGTGGACATCCACGGGCTGCAGACAGGTCTCCAGTACAGTGCACTTCCTCCCTCCAGCTCTCTGGTCCCCCAACCCCCAGCTCTGGTGCTGAGTCTCTCTGGGTTCTCAATTCAGTCACAACTGCCCTTGGGCTCAGCTTCCTGCTCCAGTGTGGAGTCCTCCATGGCCTACACGTAGGGTATCTACTCTACTGTTGAACTTCCATGGGCTGCAGGAAACCTCATTTAACTCCCCTACTTTTCTGCAATCCCAGTATCTGAGGTTCTCTGTCTTCCTCGTCTTCCTCCTGCTCCTCCTGGCAATGATGCTCTCCTCTTTTTTTAGGCTGAAGTTTGTCTTTTGTTCAGGTCAACAGCCTCTCCTCCAGGTTCTCTCCTCCTTCTTCTTTCCAGGACAGTCCTTCCCCTGATAAATGTTGATTCAAAGGGCTGTTTTTCTATTGCTAATTGGCTCAGGCTGGACTCTAGGTGGGCATTCCCTGGAGTGAGGGGAGCTTCACAATAGTACTGTGTCGCACAGCATTAAACGCCATTTGCAGCATCCTCATATTGGTGTCAGTGCTCATTGGCCCAGAGACGAGGTGTGTGTTTGTCTCTGTGCCGCCTCGACCGGACGGGACGTTGCGGGATAACAACTGCAACACTTCACAAAGCTTCTCAAAGGGGCCCTCAATGTAGCTCCTTCCCCCACTACCAAAAATGCTCCCCCCACACTTCCCCCCGCCAGCCAATGTCCTTACTCCTGGGTCTGTGGGATAAAAGTGATCTGTTCCTACTTGATTTAAGGGTAGGTTTTGTTAAATATAGGTTTTTAGTTTATTCTATGGTAGCTTAGGGAACCAACTTCCACCAATAACAAAATTACCAATTATTGTTTCTAGAAGTAAGTTACACACAGAAAAGCTTAGTCTCAAAGGTTAACTATGAATTTGAGAAATATTAGCACATTGGTTCTAATACACTGTGAAAGATGTGGTTCATGGTTTTAAGGTTATTTTTGTGCTTGTCCTATTTATTTTAAGTTTCTTTTAGTTAAGTAATAGCGTGTGTTTTTTTTTTTTTTTTAAATGGACCAATAGGATTAAAAAGTGACAAATGTGGCTGGATATAGTGCTATGAGTACTGTGTTCCCATTGTCTGATGGGAGATCAATATTTCCAGATTTTTCTGCAGTGATTACCTAGGAAAGCCATCCTTAGAGCAGGTTAGAAACTTTTGCCAATCATTTTCTTCAGTGATACTTGTATAACTGCTAAGTTAAAAAATCAGTATTTTTCTAACGTTTTTTTCTTGCGTGACTGCACTTCTGCTTTGCATTCATTTAGAAAACCGTTTAAACATGAGATTCAGTTTCTTTGCTTGAATTTTGATATTTATAAATTGTTTCTAAAGTATTGCATAATTGTGGTGTTAATAACCTGCTACTGTGAAGATTTTAACACCTACTTGGTAAGAAGTACTAAAAAAGAGCAAGATATTTTTCTAGCAATAAGATTTAATGCTTTGCATTACTGACTCAAACAGCCCAAATTCTTGAGGCATATGAAACAATCACATATGTGTAACTGATGGTCCAAGCATTAACTACTAAAGCTAATTCTGTTCCCTCAACTGAGGGAGACTCAAAGAGCTGAACCCACTGCAGTACACACCTACCATTGTGAAACACTGTCTGAAGTTGTAATTTCATTGATGAATTGTCTTTTGACTGTAGAGATTAAATTTGGAACTTTAATTTAGGACAAATTTTGCTTTTATACAAAGGGTAATGCTACTTAGATGGTTGTCTCAGAAATAACCTGAGTTGCTGCCAGGCATAATTTTGTTTCATTTGAAGCCAGAAGGAAGCTATAGGCTTTGCTCTTAGTCTAACCTTCCAAATAGGTATGGAAGCCGGTCAGTTATGCAGTGAGTAAAATTATATAGGTCCATGTTTTTGTTCCTCTGAGTCTCTAGCTTGCATATGAAACCCAGTATTGTCTCATTTATCTCATTTTTTTCTGTTAATCATGTGAACTCTGCCCCTCAGTTTTGTTGACTGCCTAATCTTTTGTTATATCTAGAATTAGAGTTCCTCTCTTTTACAGCTTTCACATTTTTGTATTTTATAGTCCTTCTTCAAAGGTGAGTTTCTTTATATTATTAGATAAATATAAGGAAAAAAGGTTTGGGTTTAGATCTAACAAAGGATGTTAGATCCTTTGTTTATAATGTAGGTCATAGGCAGATTTTAAATATTTTAATTGAAAAACACAATTACAAAGGCTTCTGTTTATCTGCCACCTCCTTTGTCAGTCTTCTAACTAGTTCATGACCAACTTGTGTTCTCTAACCTTGGTCTTCAAGCTTTGCCCCAGCTCCTCAGCCTTTGGAATACAAGATAGGCAGGGGAAAAAAAGAGTTTTAAATTCTGTCTCTCCTAGCCCTAGGCAAAAACTGTGCTGGAGAAGTAATTCTTTCCTCTGAAAAAACTGGGCCACTCTGTATAAAGATGTAACTTTTTTTTTTTTTTTTTGTTCCATATACTATGAACATTTTTTGTGACTCCAGCCAAGTATTTAAGACCTGGCAGGTAAGAAAAGATTCAGAAGAGTCTTTTATTCTGTGACTATGTGTGCTTTCTCCAGTGGTTTGTGAATAAAAAAGAAAGCTGATAACATGGGGAACGGGGAGCGTGACCCATGCCCACATCTACCGACTTGAGTATTTTTAACCAGTTAGTTATTTTCGTCTTGGCTGCGTAGTAGTCCAGGTCCATGAGAAACTGACTACAGTTCAGTGAGAACACTCTTCTGAAAGTGTAGTAGGCAGCTTTGAATGCCCACAGGTTAACAGAGGCTCTCTGCTGGGCCCCTGCCTCCCTGGAAAACAGCTCTGACAAAAAGACTTCAATAAAAGCAACTAAACATTTACTAATTTTTCCTTATTAATGAAAATACTTGAACTCTGCTGTGCAAGATCAAGCACCTGAGTGCTTGCCCTAGGAGCTCCACTTGTTTCCAGACTGGTAAAACAGAAGCTTAAAGAAACCTGTGTATTTCATTCTTTAGGTTGGGGCATATAAGTCCATGCATTAATCCTCTTAGTCTAGAACTGGCTAAGCAAGAGTTGTGGAGGAATTATTCTCTTTAAATTCTGTTATAGGTACTGTTTCAGTGGTTTTTTTTCTCTGTGCAGCCTGGACTGTTTGTATGCACGGGTTAATTTACTTTATTTTTATACTTTGGATGTCATTGCATCTGCTATGGATCATGAAATACACTTATTTCTCTTTCCTCTTCGGTGGTAGTTAAAGTTGTTCAAAAACTAGACTTCCTAATCGTATATTATTTCTAAACATTTTCAGATTTCTCTGATTACACATTTTTTTCCAGAAGGTTTATCTTTCCTATGGAAGCCTTACAAGATGAATTTGGACTTCAGATAATATCACACTCCTCCACATATTGAAAGTTCATCTATCTGGTTTTTTTTTTCCATCTGCACATTGAAGGTCTGGTTTCTGTGATGCTTAGACTTTTCCAGTCTAAAAATCTGACTGCAGAAGAGACAGATGAAGCATTAAAAATGAAGCTTAAAATTCTCTGTGGAACTGAACTGGATTGAGTAGTGTGTAGCACTCATGATCCTGTTTTAATATTCGTATAGACTCCTGTTACTATCAGTATAGATGATACATCTCACATCATTAATCCCATTCTGAAACTCCATTAAAGTCCATATGAGATAGTTCTATACTGGCTCAATAAATTCCAAAAGTGCCAAATCATTAAAAATTTTATTATTTCTAGGCAGATTGAGGACATTGTTGTGATTAAGATTTCTTTAGTGATAAAATTCTGTGTAATGGATGGAAATTAAAACCCTTCTCTAGCAAGAGTAAAACATTAAAAATAGAGAGCTATAGTACAAGGTTCCAAGAATTAAGTAAAATCTGTGAAGTTAAAAATGGAGATATCTGAATATCTTTCTTTTTTCTTTAATAGGGCACTGACTTAATTGAGGTCTTAAAGTTCGTGTCTGAATTAGAGTTATTTTCATAGTACTGTTGACTTTATATGTGTTTGCAAATGCATATTGCACTTTACTGTAACTCTAAGAGTACTATAAAAGACCATACTGGCTTCTGCAGTATCAATGTCTTTCCACTTGCCTAGTACAGACTATAAAAAGAAAAGGAATTCAGAGTGTGTGACTGATATTTTAATATATTCCAACATCTGTAGTCTTAACAACTCACACACACATATATATATTACAATGTAAGTTCAGATTACACACTTAACTGATGTTAGTTATATAGCCTACTTGTGTTACCTTAACCATGTTAAATAAACCAATGTTTTAAATTATTTAATAGAAGATAGCCACATTTACCGTTTCTAAAGAAAGCTACAAATTTCACTGCAGTTTATTTACAGAAAGGATTTTGAGAGCTTTGGTCCTAGAAGTTTGAGGGTTGTAATGGAAGAGTTTTATGGCAGCAATGATACTGTGAGAAAGACATAATAACACTGCTACATTTTGAAAAGGAAATGTAAAATATTGCTACACTAGTAGAATAGAAGCATTTTAGTATGTAGATTTTAATGATGTCAGCTTTACTGCACTAGACTTCTATGAGAAACTTCAGTCTGGTAACTTATCATTCAACTTCGATTAGTTAACAGCTGATATTTCCAAACTGTATCCATGTGAAAAAGAGAATTACTTGCTGTTTATAAATAGTGCATGAGCTCCTGGAATCACTTTTGTGAAATGTTGTCCATAGCTGATCTAATTAACTACCAAGGCCAGAGTTTATTACAGTTAATTATATCACTGCTGCTCAAGAAACATACCTGTGGGTAATTCCATCATAGTTTCAAGTAGTAGCAGACTCCTTGAAGATCAATATTCTGTTTGTATGTCTGATTTTCTGCTGCTGGGTATGCTTGATTAATTAACCTTTGTATCACATAATTTAATTTAATGGATTTAAACCAGGACAATTTTGGGTCATGGGGAATAGACAGCAGTTTCATAGTTCAGAGGATGTCATTAATGGAATTCAATTAATATTTTAAAATTGGTAAGTAATAGCGAGGAGTCTACCCTGGCTGAGCAACTTACCGACTCTTAACACTTGAAAGATGGGACTTCTAAAAGTGTTAATTGATTATTTCAGCATAACCCTAAGTCTGTATCTGTACATAACAAAGAGTATGGCATATCAGACCCACCTAAGGGATCTTGTTCCCAGCCTCAAAAGGTGGAAACAGCACTGCATTTGCAGGTAACCATGTAGGCTTTTATTTGAATTAACTTCTTTACATTAAAATAATTCTGCTAAGTGAGCAAGTGCTAGTGCAGGTTTTGATGTTTTTTTCATGTATTAATGTTGGAGAAACTATTTTGCTTCCACAGTAAAGGTGTTGAAGCAGTTCTGTGCTATAAATACAAATGGATATGGCTTACAGTAAGTATACTGTTGTGACTGCTTAGCTGCATAACACTTACTGTGTGGTTAATCAATGCCTGGGGCTGCAGCCATCTAGAAGCACCAGTATGTTTCAGGTGAATGTGCTTCAAGATATTTCTGACAGTTAGGAGTGATAAACTGAAAGAGTCAAATAAATTCAACTGCTTAAAATTCTTCTTGGAAAAGAAAGGAAGAAGGAGACTACAGTTCTGCAAAGGAAGGACCTGGCTAGAGGAAAAGAATACTTTTATAAATCTATGGAAACATTGTATGTTATGAAGATAAAAATTTGCACAAGGATGAAGGTATAAAAAACAAATATTTTTCTCCTTAGAAAAAAGAATTCACTTCTGGTATTGTACCTGTCTCAGACCTAGATACAGCTGGATATTTAGGTATACTGTATTATCTCCATACAGTTTTGTTAAAGAGCATTTTTTCTGAAGCCTAAATATGAAAATAATTCAGTATAATCTTCTTTAACAGCTGCTGAACAGTCAGAAAGCTAGTGTCACTTGCTGTTTTCTACAAAACTATCATTGGGAAAAAACAAGATTTTATTTTTTTTCTCCTCATTAAACTGAGATTTGCACAACAAATGGTAGTTTTTTTCAGACAATGCAAAGAACAAGCTTTTGGTGTACTGAAATCTGACAATATCTGAGTATACTCAAATTTGGTTTTGAGTTTACCCTATGGAGTATACTCAACACACTGATAAGAATACTAGTGGGGATTGCACAGTTTAGAACACTTAGGAATTTATTTTTTAGTTGGAAATTGGTTAAACTTAATTCTCTTCCCCCCCTACACCCTTATCCTCCTCCCATTTTAGAGTTGAAAAAGAAAATAATTCTCAAATTTGTAGATTAATACTTCTTACTTGGAGCTCTTTAGAAGACAATTGTGAACAGTTATTTTCTTCTACTCATCACAAGTGAAAATTATAGTAGCTGAACAGTCCACAAAGGCATTAAACAGAAAGAAAATCTTTCTATATTCTGGTACTATTTCTGATTTTGTTGTTTGGTTTTGGGTTTTTTTAAATTATGAGTTGTATAGTTTTTCGTAACCCTTCCATTGTGAACTGATTCTTGGAGAATCAATTTTCAGAAAACCTATGTGAAGCTTTCCTCTGTCTCTTTCCTCTCCCATGTTCATGTTAAATGCTGAAGAAGAAATATAGTCAAGTTAAGATGTGCAAAAACACCATTCAGAGTATTAAAATAGTACTAAACCAGTTTGAGATGTGGCTGGAATTAATGCTGGTGTCAGTGAAGTTTTTTACCACAATCAAAAGTGAATTATTATGATTGATTATGTAGTCTAGCATGGAGCCCACAAATGAGTGTGAATCAAAATGGATTTTTCTCTGACAATCTATAATGGTACAACTACAACATTTGCATGGACTTGTCCTATGAGTTTTTTTAAGAATAAATAGTTTCCAGGAAACCTTGTGTCCAAGAGCAATACTATCTAGTCTTCTCTTACGGCTTACTAGCACTCCAAAGTCTTCAAAATGTTTCAGAAATTGTGCTGAGGATATATGCTATTTCATTTCACTTTGCATAGTCGTATGACCTGACTAACTTGAGGAATGAGAAAATCTTTCTCTTAGAAGTGTAGTGATAGTGGTGATTGTGGAGTTTTTTGAATGCATTAGCTACCTTTTCATGATCCTCCAAAAATGATAAACACTCTGTTTCACTTTACTTTAGAATTTTACAGTGCAGTTTAGTTTAAATGTAATGTTTTGCAAAGAAAAATAATTAGGGGAGAAATAAAAGAAAATCACTGCTCATGGAATTTCTAAACAAAGTAGATTTGCTCAATGTCAATTCAGAAATGTATAATCATTAGCTGTAAGAATGTGTTTGTAGTTGAACCTGTACTGGAAACAAATTTTGATTCCTCTGCTTTTGTAAAACTCAGATTATTTTAACCTTATTGATATGCATATGTTTGTCAGCTTAATAGAACAGCTTCAGAAGATATTTGGATTATGGGACTGACTAACAAGCTTCAAAACTTGAGAGGGTTCAGAGAAAACTGAAAATCCTAAAGGGAAGACTGGTTACATTTTTGAAAACTCCAGAAAAAAACTTGATTAAGTCTGCATGAATTAAGATCTTCTGGGCACTCTGAATCAATGTAGTAAGGGCTGTTAACAAAACCACAAAATTAAAGTGTTTTAAAATCGTAAGTCTTCTGAAGTTAATTAAAATCAGCCCACACAACCAATATAATTTTGAAAACAGGAAGGGAAGGGGATAGTGGGGGAAGCAGTGAAACTGTTGCTTCAGAGTTCTATTCTGACTTAATAAAAGTGCTCTAAGGGTCAATTTGGTATCAGTTTATCTAAGATGTTTTCACATGATGAAATTCCAGATTACAGGAAATATTGAAGACTGCAGTGTAGCAGATGGCATAGCTCTGTCCACTGTCTATTGAGATCTCTTCAGCTATGCCATGTGGGTTTTTTTGACTACTTGAAAATGCTACTAAAGAACATGTGTGATAACAGACAGCCCTATCCTGTCTCAGCTGAGGGAATATCAGTTGAAAAACCCCACTTTAATTTCTTGGTTTGAAACAACTTTCAGGGATGCTGCTAAGTGGTATATTCACAGCCAAACTTGACACTGATTAAACAATGAAACTCACTGCCAACAGCAATGGAAAATTCCCTGTGCATACTACTTGACCCAAAGCCCCACATTTAACTCAGCTGTCATCAGAGAGATGCATGAAAGTGTGTGAATTGCCTCCAAGGAAATCAGCAACTCAACTAGTCTTATAGTTGTCATGTTGGCAGAATGATGATGGCTACAGCCTGTGGTCAAATCTTGGTCTTTGTTGTAACTCACAGAAGCTACTCTCTGTTCTCAATAGATGACTGTTTAATGAAACTGATTTAAAAAAATAAATAAAAAAGTGGGGAAGAAAGATGGCTGTGTGATTATGGACAACAGTAGCAGTCAAGAGATCTGTGGTCTATTGATGCCACTTCTACAGTTTTCTGGTGCTCCACGACATTTTAAGGAAGTCAAGGCATACAGGCTAAAAAGAGAAAGATTAAATATTACTTGGATCAAGTTTACCACAAAATGAATTTAATCTGGGGAGTGCAGTGATACTTTTCAACTATTGGCTATCATCAGGTTATATTTTAAAAATATGGATTTAATAAAGCTATTAAAGTTCTGAGGCTCCTTCAGTTGTCTTCTTGTGCTTGCTCTTCAGCTTTGTGAAAGAATTTAAGATAAACATTTATAGTATAAAGCTAAAGGCAATGTAATGTAAAATGCTCTTCTGAAATTGTAAGGCTCAAGCTTCAATTGTTGATGATAATGATGCAAATGTCTTCTGTAACTGAAACTCAGAGCTGTAACTCAGTGAGGCAAATATTATCCCTAATTTACAGGTAGAAGGTTGGAAATTGAAGCATGGAAAAGACACTAATTTAATCTGATGACTGCAATATTAAACTCAATTCAAAGTTATCTGCCCAATTCTGCCACTACTCTGTGACTAGATTTAAATAAATCATATCAATTACTTACTTCAGCTTTTACTAGCTATACAACTAATTAGAGGATGATATAGTGCATTGCATGTAAAATAGTTCAATACAATTGCAGGATGGTTTTAAAAGTGTTTTGTTGGATCCTGATGTTAGGTTTCTGGAACTTCTGAGTTTTATAATTATATGCCTCTGTATACCCTGGAGGAAGGTGAAGGTTCCCACACCATCTCAGTAATTTAATTAACCTCCCCCCCATACCAACAAACAAGTAGAGGTTTTAATTCAGCATCATCCTCTGTATGGATTGACCTTTCAAATAAATATATGGTGGTGTGTAATGTAGGAGCCTCTCTGAAAACAAGGACACACAAAATCACCAGACACAGTCCAAGATTTGAATGCGTGATGAGAACATTAATGATAGTGTGGTGTAGCTTAGTTTTCACATGTTTTGGACAGTTTTATGAATTTCACTGAGTCTCAAAAATGAATTGTGAGGCAGCAAAGTATCTAGAGCTGAGTGCAAAAGGGGAGGTACCAGAAGATATAATGAGAAGTATACAGTGAAAGCCAACCAACCAACCAAAAGCCCTAATGTTTGAAATTTGGAAGAAATATAGAATCATAAAATAATTTAGGTTGGAAAAGACCTTTAAGATCATTGAGTCCAACTGTAAACCTAACACTGCCAAGTCGTCCACTAAATTAGGTCCCTAAGCACCACGTCTACATGCCTTTCAAATACCTCCAGGGATGGTGAGGCAACCACTTCCCTGGGCAGCCTGTTCCAGTGCTTGACAACCCTTTTGGTGAATAATTTTTTTTCCTAATATCCAATCTAAAGCTTTCCTGATGCAATTTGAGGCCATTTCCTCTTGTCTTATCACTTGTTACCTGGGAAAAGAGACTAAGAACCATCAAGCTCCAACCTCCTTTTGGGTAATTATAGAGAGTGATAAGGCCAGGCCCAGTCAGCATGGGTTTGTGAAACAGTGCCAAAGGCTTTACTAAAGTCTAGGTAGACAACATCCATATGTCACATGTCACCTAGTCATAGAAGGAGATCATGTTAGTTAAGCAGGACCTGCCTTTCATAAACCCATGCTGACTGGGCCTGATCACCTGGTTGTTCTGTATATGCCACATGATGGCACTTGAGATGATCTGCTCCATGACCTTCCTCAATACTGAAGTCAGACTGACAGGTCTGTAGTTCATCAGATCCTCCTTCCAGCCCTTCTAGTAGATGGGCATCAAATTTTCTATCTTCCGGTCTACTGGGACCTCCCCGGTTAGCCAGGGCTGCTGATAGATGATGGAAACTGGCTTGGTGAACATTTCCATCAACTTTCTCAGTACCCTCAGGTAGATCCCATCCAGCCCCATAGTCTTCACAGAATCATAGAATGGTCTGAGTTGGAAGGGACCCTAAAGATCATCTAGTTCCAACCCCTCTGCCATGAGCATGAATACCATCTACCAGAACAGGTTGCTCAAAGCCTCATCCAACCTGGCAACTTGAGTGCATAGCAGGTCACTAACCATTTTCCCTTGGATTATGGGGGCTTCACTCTGTTCCTCATCCCTGTCTTCCAGCTCAGGGGGCTGGCAACCCAGAGATCAACTGGTGTTACTATTAAAGATAGGAAAAGAAGCCATTGAGTACTTCAGCCTTTTCCTCGTCCTTTTTTGCTATGTTTCCCAGTGCATCCAGTAAAGGATGGAGATTCTTCTTAGCCCTCCTTTTGTTAATGTATTTATAGAAACATTTTCTGTTGTCTTTTTCAGCAATAACCAGATTAATTTCTAGTTGGGCTTTGGCCTTTCTAATTCTCTATCCATATACCATCAAAACATCCTTGTAGTCCTCCTGAGTTGCCAGCCTCTTCTTCCAAAGGTAATAATTCTGGTTTTTTTTCTTGAGTTCCAGTCAAAGCTCTCTTCTGCCAGGCTGGTCTTCTTCCCTGCCTGCTCATCTTTTGGCACATCAGGACAGTCTGCTCCGGTGTCTTTCAGATTTCTTTCTTGAGGAATGTCCAGCCTTCCTGGACCCCTTTTCTCTTCTAGACTTCTTTCCAGGCACTCTGTCAATTGTTCTTCCCAACAGGCCAAAGTCTTCTTTCCAGAAGTCCCACATGGCAGTTCTGCTAACCCTCCGCCTTACTTCTCAGACAATCAAAAACTCCATCATTTAATGATTGTTATACCCAAGACAACCTCCAACCTTCACATCATATCACATCATGCAACTGTTCACAAACAACAGGTCCAGTGGGGTGCATTCCCTAGTTGGCTCACTCTCCAACTTTGTCAGGAAGTTATCTTTCATACACTCCAGGAATGTCCTAGATTGTTTCCTCTCTGCTATGTTGTATTTCCAGGAGACATCTGACAAAGTGAAGTTCCCCACAAGAACAAGGACTAGAGATTGTGAGAATTCTCCCAGCTGCTTATAGAATGTTTCATCTGCTTCTTCCTCCTACTTGGGTGGTCTATAACAGACTCCCACCATGATATCTTCCTTGTTGGCTTTCTTCCTAATTCTTATCCATAAACACTCAACCCTATCATCACCATCATTAAGCTCTAGACAATTAAAACACTCCCTAACATACAGGGCTACACCACCCCCTCTCCTTCCTTGCCTATCCCTTTTGAAGAGTTTATAGCCATTCATTGCAGCACTCCAGTTGTACAAGTCATCCACCATGTTTCCACTCTATCATACTTTTCCTTCTGCACAATGGTTTCCAGCACCTTCAGCTTGTTGCCTCTGCTGTGTGCATTGGTGTAGATACACTTCAGTTGTGCTATTGATCCCACCACATTTCTTGGGGGAGAAGCCCTAATTCCTATGTGACCATTCTCAGGCACTTCTGAGGTTTCTAACATATCAATAATCCTGTTTATTTGTTGTTGCATGGCTCTCCATCCCCTACCTTCATTGAAGTGGCAGACTGAAGACCTCACTAGCGCATTGTCCCTCAAACATTGACATGCCACCCCCAGGCTTATCTCTAGTAAGCCTGGTTTTATCCCTTTCCCACTTCAAATCACATTTAAAGCTCTTCTAAAGCTGAGCTCTTTATTAACTCCTATGCAAAGATCCTTTTCCCTCTCTAAGACAGGTGTACCTCATCTGTTGCCAGCAGGCCTGGTGTCATGTAGACTGACCCATGATCAAAATCCCCAAAACTCTGCTGGTGGCACCAGGCTCAGAGCCAGATGTTGATCTCCTGGCTCTTCTTATTTCTTCCCTCGTAACTCACTGAAACTGGTTGAAGGAAGGTGGGATGTGAGGGAGATATGATGTCAGTGAGACAAATTTCTTAAACAAAAACAGTCAAAACAAGCTTTTGTCTGTTAATGTAATGTGGAAATAATTAAGTGAACAGAAAAGAGAATTATTTCAAGAAATGTTATATTTGCCCAGAAATAAGATGAGAGTTATTCCTCATATTAAATAATTTAACTTAAAAAAAAAAAAAAAAAACAATGGTTACCTGAAATTTAGGGTCACCCTACTTTTGCGCTGATATGGTATAACTGGAAATTTACTAAAACATACTTGGAAAAATGCCATGTGTGATTTTGAGGTTTTTCTTTGCATGGGGATGCACAGCAATGACACATACCAAAACAGAGCATCTTTTTGACAAACACATGCAGTGCTTCACTGTGTTCATTTTTTGTTAATTAGGAACTAGTTTAAATCAATCTGTTAAAGAACTTATTTGGAAAATTTTGATAACTTTCTGTGCTTTTAATTACTACTTTTCAACAAAAAGCCTGCATGAAAATCTTGAAGTTTGCAACTACTGTTCCCTTACAGCATATTGTGATTGTAAAGTTTTGTAGCGTTTGATAAGTTTCATTGTGATGGGGGTTTCAGCAATTAATTATGAAACAGTTCCCCAAACATATGTCATAATAGTTTTTACTAGTAGATTTAAATACTTGTGTTAATATGTAACTTTATATTCCAAACACAGATTATATATATTATATAGCAAATATATTCCAAATGCAAACTATAAGTACTGAGCATGCACTAAATATGCATGGAAGAAGGAAGTACATTTTGCTTTTGACATCAGCTGGTGAAAACTTTTTAATAAATAATTTGTCTGAAAAAAAGAAACAAGCATAATTTTAACTGATTTCTTATATGTCTAATTATTACAGTCAAAAAAGGGTAAATATGAAGATTTACTTTTTGTACAATGAACTAAATATTTGAATTGTTGAAATGGATTTTTCTGAATTAAAAATGACTTCATTTTTTAATCAGTCTAAAGTGACTTATAAAGGATAACTCTTCTGAGCATCTGTGCTGCATAAAGACCAAGTCACATTGTTTAGAACACATCTGAAATTTCAACTTCAAAAATTATTTATTTAGGTCTTTTAAAGTTGTTGCTACATAGTATACCATGGCTGCTGAAGAAAGTGACATAATGGTGAAAGCACCAGATACCAAGAAGATGAATAGAAAATATTACACAATTACTGCATATAATCTGTCTTCAGGTAAAATATTATAGATTAAAAAAAAAAATCACAAATATTGTGTGGAAAAATATATAAACAGTAAATAATTATAGAGGAAGGATGCCTGTACTGACAATACAAATAGTTGTAGTAGACAACAGTTTAAGTTAATATTTGTATATGAAAATGTAGAGAAAGCTGTTTAAGTCTACCAAGACTGCAAAGATGTGGGAAGAATTCTGTGTTGCAGAGGAGTACATATGGGAACAAATATTTTAGCTGAGGGGGAGTCTTACATTGTGTCAGGGATTGTGCTGGTCATATGAGTGTGGTGAAACAAACCCATCTTTGCAGCCGGCCAGAGGCATGAGTGGGAGCAGAAATCATTCGAATGAGTGCATTAAGAAATACGAACTGTATTGAAGGCCATCATTGGAACAAAGTTCACATGGATCAGTTAGGTTGATAAAGTGCAGTGAATCAGTAATACAATGCTGTGGCAATTAAGACAAATTATATGGAACTTTTTGAGCAGGAAGACACAGAATTAACTAAGTACTTGTGCTGATGTTGCATTAATTTTGGTTCATATGCATTTTTGTGCTGGTAACAGACTAAAATCTAGTATACTTAAAACAGAGTAGCTATTTTTAGTTCATATTCTGTATTTATCCTTTTTCTTTGAAACACTGGAGATTTCTTCCAGACGTATGTCTATGGGTCTATGTGAAAGAGTTAGACAGTGTAGCCTTAATAGGATACTGATTATGCTATTGCTCTAAGTGATAAATTCAAATATCTTATGAGTCCTGCCAACAAGTTCAAGGCTAAAATAGTGTCTATCATCTGAAGTGTCTATCATCTGAATTTTCTATCAATCAAATCACTGGGTGATCCTGGTGTGTCACAAGGATGCATAAGGAGGTCTTGAGGATTCTTCTGAATTTAATGGTTATTACAGATTTCACTGAAATGGAGGGATCAGGTTAGTACCATATTTCCATGAAAAGAATGAAGATTTCTGTTTGAATATATTTTGTTTGGCTTTTTTTTATTGTCCTGAGAAAATGTATCTATTTCATTTTAAACAGTAAGCAAGTCATGTTTTTGCTCTAAGGTAAATTTTAAGGAAAAATCAGTATCAGAATAATTAAGAAAATTATAATCTGATAACCATCATTAAATACTTTCATCATAGTGTCTGAAATAGCTTAAGGGTATAATTAAATTAGTAATGTTCCAAAGCAAATGTAGGAAGTAAACAGCCCTGAAAGCATTCTTTCCAATTGAACAGAATAATTTTTATAATTGCACGCCTTTACACTTTTTCTAGCTTTGTTGCTCTCCTGAATAATTGTAACTTTCATAATTTTTACTTCAGTTTATTAACACTGTTCTTCTCCAAGGTGGAATAAATTAAGGAAGAAGGCAGGTGAACTGAAATAGATAAACTTATGTCTCCATCTTCAGTTGAAAGGAAATAGATAAATGTTTGTCTTTTGATGATTTAGGGGAAAAAAAAAATAAATCTTGGTCTTTATCAATTTACGTGTTTAGTATTGGTAGTTAGTATTTTAGTTTTGATTGTGTTGGTACATGTGAGGATTATGTATAAAATAGGCGTGATATTACTTGTACCAACCTGTGGCTATGAGGAAATGCTTTTTAATACTGTATTTTAATGATAAATTTTTTTACTAAATTAAATAACTTTTCCAAAGGCCTCTTGGGTATTAAATACATTTTCTTTGTCCTGTAGAAATGGTTAATTTTACTTTCATTTTAAAAATGTCAAGCACATTGCGTGAGAAACTTTTATGAAATCAACACTAGTTAATGAAGTTACTCCAACTACCCTTCACATTACACGATATTTAAAGAGATGGATTTTGAACTATAAATGGATATTGTGTGGCATGACTCGGCAGTGTTGCTGACATATTTCTAAACTATAGATAAGGATTTAACTATTGTTTCTAGCTGAACGCACTCCTGTCACATGATGCTGGGGGATCAAATAAGGCTTATTTGATCCTTTGATTGCGTCTAACAGTAAAGTCAACAAAGGGCTACTGAGGCAGCCTTTGTAGCCTTGTAACAGATCATACTTCTCTCACTTTAGCAAAGTGGTCAATAGCAACTCCAGGAAAGATGACATTTCATGTGGTGTGTCTGTGGAACACTGAGCTCTCCATTAAAAGTTCAGTAGTGCATGTCAAGGGAACTAGAATAATACTGCAACTTTCTGTGAGCATTTTCCTCTGCCCACTCTCCAAGAATGAACATCTGCAAAACGGTTCCCTAACATTAAAAGAGTATAGCTTAGTCAAAGATGCTGGCTTTGGAAATAGTGCCAAATATCCATGGTTAGAAGATTGGGTTAAGAACCACTTTGATGACCTTTGAAAGCATTTGGGAGACCACCCAGTCTTTAAATGAAAATATTAGATGTCTTTAGACACTTGGCTACTTTTCACTGATGATTCCAAAAGATGATGACAGTGAATTTTCAATAAAAGTTTTGGCATAAATATTTATTTTCTTCAGAATTCTAACTTTATTCTAAAACTGTCCTTAGAATAATGCTTCCTTAGCCTACTTTGGGGAAAACCTACCCACATCTTATTTTTGACAGACCTGGAAGAAGTCTTCTTTTCTCAGAAATGTTGCTTTCTTCTGAATACCTCACTTGCCCACCATAAATATCAGCTTCATGGAAAGAAACGACCTGTACATGTTGTGGTTTGCTGATGAAAAGGAGGTAACACAAAGCTAATGGGATGGGTGAACTATCATGGTAATTTTTTGATGGTAGTATGTGTGTGTCCACTTGCAAAAAAAAAAACCCAAACAAACAAACAAAAAGCTTAAATATTTTGTACAAATTACACTATTATTATCAGATTGTAAACGTCTAAATTGTCTAAGTAGTTTTTCATGGGAGTCTTTGTGTTCAACAACTACTGAAAACACATTGCCTTGTTCACCTGCATTTTAACACCTTGCAGGGTGCTTATATAGACTTTGTTAAACATTTGTTTGATAGATTTCTCTTTTGAATGTTTATTTTCAGTTAAGAAATTTTCCAAGATTGTTTAACCTTAATAATATATACACTTTAGTGTAAAAGCAACAGCAAAATTCTTGCTCAGTTGGTCTCAAAAAACTGTAAATGCAAAAGATTGTTATTTACAAAGAATATATATGAATATTGAGAATGATTTGCTAAAGTCATAGCACAATGATTTGATATGGGAATTTCTTAGCACAGCATGAGAACAAAATAGTCGGACAAAGTTGTTAACAGCTTCTTGTAAAAAGCAGTCTATATTATTAATAAAATAAAAAAGAAATTGAAACTCCAGAAAGAAAGATTACATGTATATGCTGATGCTAACGTATCAGTGGACTGCTATAGTTTCGTAAATAATTTTGTATTTTGTTAACTGGAATATTTTCTCTTTAAGTGTTCAGGATTCAATGATACTAAAATGGATGTGGCATCTGCACATTTTGACTATTAGTCATTTAATAAGTTTATGGTTATTAGGAAAAAAGGAGATAATGCTTAATTACTTTTTCCCCATCCTCTTAGCAGTATTCATGAAAATAAATTAGGTCTTTAAAGACCATGTTATCAACAAGCTCTGTGGCTCTCCGATTACAAGTAGGACATATAAAGTTCTAATTAAAAAAGCCAAACAGTCGAAGTCGTAACATGTTCAAATCTTAAAGCTTTTTCTCAGTTTAAACTTTTAATCAAGTTCCTATAAGGATGGAGTTCTCCATTGTTCTTGCTTTAAATGCCCTAATTTCCTTAAATGATGATTCTGTATAGAGCTAGAAATACTTAAGACAGTCTGGACACCTGTTTTAAGTACATTTTGTTTTCTTTGGATTATTTTGCTGGCAGGTTCTACATGTTTATATTGATCAGCTGTTGTAAGAAAAATGTCTTTTCACCATTATGACAGTGAAACATTGGGGCAGGTTATCCAGAGATTGCATCACCTTCACGCTCAGTCGTTTCCAAGACCCAATTGGATAACACTCAATAACCTCACCTGATCCCAGACCTGGTCCTACTCTGAGCAGGAGGTTGGATTAGAAACCTCCTGAGGTTCATTCCAGCATCAGTTATCTGATTTATAGAGTGAAATCTAGATACTGAAATCTTGATACTGAAATCATGGCCTAAATTTGGGTGATAGCAGATTTCCACGACCAATCTGCTGTTACAGCCTTCCTGAGGACCTTGCTAATGTGCCAGTGCTCTGCTAGTGGGTAATACCAGAGATGTTCCTGGGGCCAGGGTGGTTGATGCCAAATGCTGTCCATGAAAGGCAGAAGACATTTTTTAGTATAGAAATAAGATGTTTTCTTTGGAAAAACTCTAAGATACAAGTTTTTGCAATGTCTACATATTGTCATAATGAATATTTAAAAAGTCCTTTGATGAAGCATGGCTTATCTATTGAAACAAATAACTGTTACCCTTACCAAAGTACCCTACCTGAATAAGATGAAAAAGATGATAAAATATATTTTAAAGGCAATTATTAAAACTAGTTTTTTTCCTATCTATCGGTGTTATTGTAAGCAGTCCTTTACTGCCTTTAGCAAGGACTGTAAGATTTACCAAAGAAATGCACAGAACTTCTCTGCAGATGAGTCATTAAAAGTAAAATATGCAGCTTCTAGGGAGAGAGATGGGGAAAACAAGGGGAAGGACTAACTTTCTGGTAAAAAGAGTATTTCATGATGCATCTACTGCCTGAAAAATAACATTGCTGTATTTCAATTCTGTAAAGGCGTTAACTATCTTTATTTTAACATCTTGCATTAAAACTTAGTAAATTACAAATCATAAATGAAATAAAGTTAGGAGCCTAAATAAAGCATTGTTAGCATAATAGAGGCTACCACCCTGCTCTATGTTTCTACAACTCAATTTATAATCAAATAGGATTTTAGATTAGATCTATTAAGACACTATTTGTATTTGTTAAATATCAATAAATTATTGAATAAGTAGTGATGAGCTTAATAAGGAGCAACATTGACTCTAACATGCTTTAATTAACTCCAAATTATAAACAAAAACATTCCTAATAGTTTTTTATTAATAGAATAAATATTTATGAGGGTATTTTAAACACTAGCTCTTGAGATAATTCAGACATGAAGCATATGGTTTTTAAAAGATGCTTACTTTTACATATAACTGGATGCTAGTGGAAATTTTATAAAATCACAAAAATCTTGATTTTGGGGATCTAACTGTGTTTTTCATTGAATTAATTAAGAATGTAAAGTATGGTGCCAACTGCCAGTTGAATTGAGCTGTATGAAAAATGTTCACAACCTTATTTCGCCAGCATTTTGAGTGTGTCAATTTTTGGTACATTCCAATCCTTTCAATCCTTTTCTCCTTTTTTTTAAAAAAAAAGTGCACATACTTTGTGTTGATTTAACTATACAAAGGAAAATAAAACAAAAAATCAGACCTTCTCTGTGCTGTTTCTAATACAACACTATGCAAGAACAATTGAAGTTCCTAAGTGAAGTTTGGTCATCTTTCATGCTAACAAAATGACTAATAGTAAGAATTAATGAAGACTGTAAATTTGTTTCAAGATTTGTATAGAGACTGTATTATTTCAATAACTAAAAAAGTGCAGGCCATGATCAAATCTTTTTCCATGGTTCAATGACCTCTAATATCTTCCTGCTCCCAGCAGAGTGTGGATCTGATCACAGAAACCACAGAACAGTTTGGATTGTAAAACACTTTTAAATATAATCTAGTCCAGCCCCTGCTGCCATAGGCAGAGACAACTTTCACTAGAAGAGGTTGTCCAAAACCCCATCCAACTTGATCTTGAACACTTCCAATGATGGGGCATCCATAACTTTTCTGGGCAACCTATTCCAGTGTCTAACCACACTCATATTTATTTTTTTTTCCTTATGTCCAATCTAAATCTACGCTCTCTGAGTTTAAAACTTCTACCCCTCATTCTATCATTACACTTTCTGATAGTCTCTCCCCTTCTGTTCTATGGGCGGGATTTTGTGATGCTTTATTACTTGTGTTTATGCTGCTGAGTAGGATATTTATATTGTCTTTGTTTTCTACCTCTGAAGGGTAATTGGTTACTTTTCATAAATTTTCCCTGAGGATTTCATAATTATTTAAAAGGAGAAAATAATATTTTTGGGGGGATTTGATTCACCTATGTTAGGCATTTAACTGTACTTGGTTCTCTCTTAAGAAGTCCTCATGAAATAAGGGTATTGGTTAGCCGTGAAAGCTCAAAGCAGTAAGTGCTTTTTGCCTTAACTGAGGTAACAATCTATGTGTTCAGGGCTGCATCTAACACAGAATGTAATATCTTTTTTTTTTTTTTCTTCTTTTTTTTTTAAATATTGACTGAAAAAATTTGAAGTGGGATTAAATATGAATGATGACCTCTTAGGCTGTACTTGGGACAGAAATGAAAGTGCAGCATGCAGTGTCTGTGAGGCTGAATTGAATCCAGGTGTGTTATTGAAACCCATTATACAGAAAAAATACAATTGTTGTTGCTTTTGCCTTTTCAACTAAAAATGTTGTGAGTTCATTTTGTAAGGAATTTGGTCCTGCCAGTTGGATTCAAGGTGTTGCCAGCCCACAAGGTTTACTCCATTATTGTGCAGGGAA
>NW_010333598.1:23959-30928 GCF_000700745.2 Antrostomus carolinensis
TAGATGGGGATATTCATTGTATGCTTTAGCACAACTTTGTGTACTTGGGGAACTTTAAGAGACACAAAAGCACCTTTTGTGTTTGTGTGAAGGCTCCATGGACTCCACTTCTGGACTTGATGTATGTTAACCTGAATTTACATTTTTTATTTATAATTTTATATCCTTTCTTTGTAATTTTGCCTTCATTATTCTACATATTGATGTGAGAATTTCTATTTTTTCAGTCTTATACATACAATTTTAAAACCCATATCAATAAAATTAGAGTCGTCTTAATCTTATATTCAGGACTGAAATAATATTTATTTTATTGTGTTTACATAGTGCTAATAGAGAGATGATATTAAATAGGGCCACAGGACAAAAATTCACGTGGTGCAATTCTGTTAATCTTTTTTTTTAAATAGCTGGGGAAATAAAATTGTTTAGAACATACAAATGATTAATCTTCCTCTTTCTTCTTGATGATAGAAAAGAGATTGCCTCAGTAATAGGTGGAAGGAGGTAGTTTTACTTGTTAAGTAACCAGTCTTTTGTTCAAATCTTTTTCCTGGGATCTGCAGAATAGTAGAATATAATAACTCTTTATTTTGCATTTTTTGCAGGAGCCAAATTAGATGGTCTTGTCACAAAGTCTGAACATCATGAATGCAATGCAATTCACATATTACTGAAGGGTATTGTTTTTTAAAGAAAATCAGCTACTGAATAATAAAGGTTTTCTTTGTGAAAAATGTTTGTCATCATTATTTTTTCTGATTAAAGTGAACAAGATCTGAATATTCATGATACTCATTTGACAAAGTGCACCTAAAAACAAGTTGCTCTAAGCTGTGATAGATTATCTTTATTAACTGCTCAAAGGTAATTAGAATTGATATATGTAGAAATAGATTCATACACTCTCTAGTTGTTATAATGAAAGAAGTATGTCTATTTTTTAAGCATAATTGAACAGGAGTAAAATAAATTAAAGACTTAATCACTCTGATTTTCTATCCAGCTCTACCTGTTGCTTGATCTCTCATAAACCTTAAGAATCTCAAAATTAATTTATTAGGCATTTGAAATAATCCTTTCTGGGAGCATGTGGTATTAGACTGTTTTGACTAAGGTGATTTACAGTTAAATGGTATTAGATTACCTATAATGTTAATTTATTTTGTCATAGTAACAAGGTGAGTTCTGCATGCCCCTGCTTCTGTAACTGGGTTATTCTGGTACCTGTTTTTATCTGTTGGACTGACGTTAACAAAAGTTATTTTTTTATCACAATTGGAAATAAAAATTTGGTACTAGAAAGAAGACTCCTGCAATTGTGTGTTAAGTGAAGTTGCGAGGTGTCATGCTATTAACAGATGGCTTGTAAAGTGGATGGTGCTTGTTAAGTTATCAAGAATGTGTATGTCCTTGTAGAATTTTTTTATATATTTTCATTGTAAAGTGCCTATAATAATATACAATCTTGTGATATTTTTTGAGTTAAGAACTAAATAGATTTAAATGCGTGTGCCTGGACAAAATTGTGTTGAAGTTCCTTTCCAGCACCCGAGAAACTTTGGCAGTCACCCTGAGTATGAAAGTCCTGATACATTTTCTGAATGAGATGACCAGGGCTTTGAGACAAAAGCTGCTTATTAATATATCCCAAACAGCTAATTTAATTAAATAATGAAAACAACAACAAATAAACACATTAAAAATGTCAAAACTGAAAGGGCTTTCAATCTCTGAAATTAGGTTTTAGAAAATCTTGCTTTTAAAACAGAAGGATAGAAGAAAAGAAACAGAGAAATAGTAAAAACATCTTTTAGAAAAATAGAACAATGCTGTGGTTGGGGGACAGGGAGAATGTTTGTGAATATCTTCTGTTGTCCATGATGCCTTAGTAGATTGACTTTCTCCTTTATTCTGTTTGTAATGCACTAGAGTTCAGCAGTACCTCAAGTTGTAACATCTCTGCAGTCTCCAGGTTTCCACCCATAAATTTTGAAACTTGGCTTCAGGTTTTTTTTCTTTAGCAGACTCTATACTACACCGAGTCTAAAAGCTGATGCTTTGAAACTAAGAGAGGAAAAGGAAAAAAAGTATTTTTTTAAAGAGAAGCTAAACAGTAAACTATAAATGAATATATGTCATCTGCCCAGTGAAGTTTTGATTCCCCTTTTCTCTGCTGAGTGTTGAAGTCAAGCTTTTCCTTGTCCTGAAGACTTCCTATTCAAGTGCATGGTATCCTGCTCCAAGATGCTTTCATTCACTCCTCTCAACACTCTTCTACACTGTGTATAGAGAGTTAGTTATGCCAAAAAGTCTTGTCAGAACAGAAATTGATCAGACTAGAGGGATCACTTTGTTCATCCTGATGACTCATACTTTGTGTGCAGTAGAACAACTTCAATGGTAATGAATTCAGAATATCACTATGACTTCTTCAGGTAGTAAAAGAAGAGGTGAGAAGGGGGTTCAAGTCTCTTTTCTGAAATGGACAAGAGTAAATTGGAAACTATTACTTCCTTAGCAACTTTTCTACACCCTCACCTATATCTGAAAACCAATGATATTAGTGCTGTTATTTTGTGCATGTAGCTTTCTTATTTTGTGTTGGGTTTTTTTCTTTTTTTATCTCTTTTCTCTCTCTTTTTTAAAAAAAAAATATATTTCCTAAATACCTAGTAAATGGGATAGCATTTTTACATAGAAAAAAAATATTTATTTTGGCAAAGCAACAAAAAAAATAATTCTTTCAAGATAACTTTTGTTTCCAGATTTTCAATATAGCATTGTTATGTCATGTACTTCTAGTGTTCATATTCTAATGTAGTATTTTTCATTTTCATCAAGCAACCATCTGCACAATCTAGGAATTATGGGGTTTTTATAGGAAAAAACCTAATAATAAAATGTAACTAGAACTGAAGTATGTTCTGAAATTACCATGTATCTTTTAGAGAACTCAACTCAATAAAGGAAAATGTTCAGCTAGAGGAAGATCTGCTTGCTGAAAGAACTGTGTCACCCTGATCTCCTTCAGAAATAGGAGGTTGTCCTCAAGCTATGTGCTGTTTTCAGACTCGGCCTCTGAATCATACAGTGGACATAATTCATATCAGCATCTCAGAATAACCTTAAATTTAGCAGTGGTTAGTTGAGAAAGCTTCTGATCATTTACCTTTTGGTCCTTCTTGCAGGTAACTCCACAAGTTATGATATTGGGAGTGCAGGTGTGTGGAGCAACATGGGGTTTTTAAAATATCTTTCAAGATGTCTCTATGTAGCTTTCTGGAACAGCTTTTGAAAAAGAACAGTTAAGAAGTTCATAAAAAAAAATACATGTTCCCTGCTATGTTTGCTAATTTTTTTCCCTATATTTTTATATTTTTGGAAAGAGCTCTACCATACAAGGCTAAACTGCCCAGGTTCATTTATAAAATTTAGCTCTTGGTTCTTACATGTTGTAAACAAACCGATGGAGGAAAAGCACTGAGTGTTTTGTCAGACTTTCAAATTGAAGAGATGCAAGCCATGCAACCAATTGACCTTGGCCTGCTTTCAAACAAGGATAACTCTCACCAGAAAAAACACCCCAGAATACTATACAGCTCTGAATACAGACTCAAGAATGGACCCCAGGTTGCTTGTTCTCAAAACCTGAAATTTCCAAATTAACAAATCAGGAAACTTGTCCTCACGTCCTCTAAAGGAGATAGATTGACATCAAAAGAGGTGCATGATTTTTAAGGATGCATATTTGTATTTTAAACTGTAGTCTGTGTTTAAGTTTTAACTTCCGTTGTCCTTTGTATGCACAGTGAACTAACCAGCCTGCCAGTTAATTTCTCCTGTCCTCTACAAGAAAGAGAAAGGAAAAGCTCTCCATGGGTCCATCTTTCTTGACATATACTATTAAAATAACAGCACTTGACTCAGTATGCCAGATCATTCTTCCTTGCTTGAGGGTGACTTGTGTACAATTTAATATTATGAAGAGATACTTCACCTAATTGGAAATAAGCTAGCTAGAGAACCAGAAGTGGTATTGTTCTATATTCACAGCACTGCACATAGAATAATTAGCTATCCTGAAACATGGGACTTATTAGCTCAAGTATAATGCTACATTTAGGCAACTGCACTTTTTTTTTTTTTTTTTTTTTTTTGGAGGACTGCCTTGTACCACAAGAAGAGAGTTGGCATATTTTTTTGTTCTTCACTAAAACTTTAAATAACTGAAATTAACATAAATTATTGTTTTCAGGTTTACTTTTATCATATGTTTTCTTTTTCTTATGTTACTTAAAAATCCATTGCATGTTCTTCTCCAGTTTTTAAACATTAGCTGCTTAGATCCCACCAAATTTTTCATTTGAATTCTATGTTAAAAGGAGGTTCCAACCACCTTGAAAAATAATTGTTTATATTTAGAGATGTTTATCATTGAAAATTACTGTGAACAAGCAGGTAAATCATCATGTAACAGCTGGTCAGTGGTAGATCTTTGTAGGTTTTTCAAGTGTGTTCAGAAAGAGCTTATGGGAATAATTTATAGGAGAGGAAGGAATGCCAGTAGTGACTTAGCAGAAGCTGCCTGCCAAGTCAGCCATGACTCAAACCTCAGGAACTCCTTTGCAAGGAGTTTGCTCAGTTTGAACCATTTGTCCTGGCAGGGAGATTAGATTAGGGGGTCCTCCTGTGAACACACCCAGTCTGTCCAGCTGTTTCTTTCAGTTGACACAGGTTAATTTGTCAGAAGAAGGTAACAGGTTAATGGAAAGGTGAAGGCACACTCTCAGAGGACAAGTTCCTTGGGTAAAAAATTGAATCTGTACGAAATGGCAATTGACATTATGAGTACAAGAAAATAAATAACTATATTGGTGAGAATAGCAGTGTGGTTCTTGATGATTATTTTTTGGATTAAGGACTCTTGTTATCACTAAATCAAAACTATTTGTTCATCTGAAATATCTTCAATTGCAAGTTATTTGAACAAATAAATTTGTGGAGCTTATCTGACCGATAGTAATTTGGTTTGTGTGCAAGGTAAATCTGGATGCAGAATGACAAAAAGGATCATAGTATTCTAAGATAAAAAATAGGGATTATGTTGAGTGTAGTAGGTTATTCTTGTGTCCAAATTTATTAAGGTACTAAGTGACTTGAAAATGCTAGGTTACTGACAGTAGTAAATAGTAAATCTAGTAGAGGAAAAAAGTTGATTCAATTTAAATTAAATTTTAGATTAAAAATAGGTCTAAATCTCTTCATTCCAGAAGAGCAAAATCAGGTAAAATAAGGGAAATACTGTCAAGATAAATGTGATTGAGAAGTTCAAGGAGATACTTAGTAACTTTCTCCTGGAGAAGATTGTGGCAGTTGTTATCCCGCAACGTCCCGTCCGGTCGAGGAGGCACAGAGACAAACACACACCTCGTCTCTGGGCCAATGAGCACTGACACCAATATGAGGATGCTGCAAATGGCGTTTAATGCTGTGCGACACAGTACTATATGGTGTGGGTTCACTACGTCACTTCCGCCTGCTTACATCACAGGCTAAGTGCCATTGGCTACTAGGAGAGAGAGGGGGGTGTCTTACCTTTCCGTACAGCCCGATATCTTCCGGGCGCCAGACCTTATCTTACTACAGAAGATTCTGTAATTTTTAGGGATATCTACCTCAGTTAAAGAAGTGAAATTTAAGAAGTTGCTAAAGAACTGATCAGTGAAGAAAACTACCTATCTCTGCCATTTAGTAACAGAAACACTTGTGGAAAGAACTGTCAAAAATAAAATCAGTAATTGTGGAGATAAGACATTTTTTTTTAAGAGAAAAAGAACAGAGGAAAAAATATTATTGTTACAAAAAAGAGTCTTTAAATAGAAATTAAAAAGAGTTATTCTAATACATAAAAATAAATGGCCTTCATTTTCAGTACCGTGATGGACAAAGGATCAACATTTCTATATATAACACGAAGCTGTATATGAGAATTATGAGAACCATGAAAAAAAAAAATTCCCCAAAATCTTCACTGAAGATGACTGTTACCTATGTTTTGCTTTTAGCTTTTTACTTAGGACAAATAATTAAACTTTCTCTTTCCCCAGATTGTGTGGTTTGCACAAAGCATATGTAAACATTTTCTATTGTCTGTCAGAAAATCTGAAAAGAATTCTCTTCCTATTACCACTTTATTTCAAGTCAGACTTCATTTCCCTCTTCATTCCTCTTCTTTAGCAAGACTTCCAAAATCTCTAGCTACATAGAAGGCATTTCAAGACAAATGTGTTCTGCTAAAATTAGAGACTGAAGGTGTCACTGTGTTGTGGTGGTTGGGTTTTTTTTTTGTTTGGTTTTTTTTGGGTTTTTTTTTGTTACTTTAACAGTTTTCATATCTGATTAGTACAAAAAAAGTCTGAAATCTTGCTGGCCTTATGGAAACTATGTATTAGCACCTCTTGAAAAATTAATTCCATTTAAGTAAAGTACCTGATAATTTTTTTTTCTTTTTCTTCCAATCTGGCAAGTAACAAGACTCAGTTCATAGTAGCTACAATTACAAAATACTAATAATTAATGAAATAGCTTAAATATCAACTATAATTAAAACCTAAGTTAAAATTATACAATCAGAACATATTCAATTTAACAAAAACTGCCCTTAGGAAACTCCCCACCCCCCAAAAAAAGAAAAAAAAAATTCAAGATTTTTTCATTGTGTTTTGTTTGTTTGTTTGTTTTGAGGAGGGAGGTTGTTTCCCATAAATGTCCTAAGTAAGATAACCAACTGGTTTACATTAATGTATCTACAGTTCTGTGACAGGGACTGCTGTATTTATTTGCTTACATATACGTCTCTCTTTGTATGTGTATATGTGTATATATTTTATTATATATGTGTCTATATATACATACCTATACACATATATGTATGTATGTACTTAATAATAATAATAATAATAATAA
>NW_010333599.1:0-6196 GCF_000700745.2 Antrostomus carolinensis
AAAAAAAAAAAAATAGACAAAAAGCCTCTAGTTAGCCATTAACAATTACATTCGTATTGAAATAGTCTCACCCATACAGTACACTTAGCAAGATGTTAAAGCCCAAAAAGAATCTACCTTTTGGTTTTTTTCATCAAAAATATCTCAGTAAGCAACATTAGGAAGGAAAAAATGTATGGAGTCACTTTGCTTTCTGTTCCCTAGGCTTGTTTTCAAATGGAAAAGTAAAATAACCTAGGATTGTCACATAGGAAAAGTTTTCTGAGTTGCTGTATCGAAAACAATGCCTTCAGAACAATAGAAATTAGCTCTAGAAGGAAATATATTACATCTCCCCTTTTCTATGTAATTATTTCTTAAAACATGCATATCAGCATCTCAGATGATTATCTGAATAGCATGAACCATTTAAAATAATATTTTATCAATATCAAAACAAAGATGAATTATTCTCTGGCCGCTATTAGCCAAAGGCTGGCAAACACCATAAAATGTTCTGCCAATGAATGTCAGAATTAATTTGCAAGCCTTCTGCTTTTTCTGGTGTTGTGCTGCAGGATGTACTGAGTTTTACTTTCTTGATTTTTTTTTTCCTATGAGATTTAGACAACCACCAGATTTGTTTCTATTTTTTTTTTTTTTTTTTTTTTTGTAGCTAACATGCTAGAAGATCTAGCAATAGGTTACAGTTCTAATACCAAAGCATAATTCTAGTGTAACCTACCGAGGACTGTTATATTTCTTACAAGTTGCCCTCCGTGTCAATCCACAAAGGAGATGGATTGTTACATCCTGCAAACTGTAGAAGCTCATGCACTTAGCTTTGGAGCCTTAATTACCTGTATGGCAGTAGGAGACCAAAGTGACAAAATATAAGCACCATCCACTAGGCTAGAAAAAGTGAAATGGAATGGTTTCTTCATACATCAACTTCTCTCTATTCTTCTTTACATATATATATATATTTTCATACATTCAGAATAATCAGATTCTATTATGTTAACTTTTCACTGTTTGTTGGATGGTTTTAGACCAGCACAACATTTATAATTACAGAACTTCTTTGCAATTCCATAAGTAATCGCCAAAGCAAAGTCTTGCAAGCAGAATTTATACCAAAAAATTCCACTGAATCCCACAATAAATATATAAATAGATAGATAAATAAGTAAGTAAGTATGTAATTATACATATATATGGAAGGTGATTCTGCCCCTCTACTCAGCTCTGGTGAGACCCCTCCTGGGGTACTGCATCCAGCTCTGGAGTCCTCAGCACAAGAAAGACATGAACCTGTTGTAGTGGGTCCAGAGGAGGGCCACAAAAATTATCAGAGGGATGGAACATTTCTCCTATGAAGAAAGGCTGAGAGTTGGGATTGTGCAGCCTGGGGAAGAGAAAACTCCAGGAAGATCTTTATCTTGGCCTTTTGATACTTAAAGGGGGCTCATAAGGAAGATGGGGACAAACATTTTAGCAGGGCCTGTCGTGATAGGACAAGGAGAAATGGTTGTAAACTAAATGAGGATAGAATTAGACTATATATAAGGAAGAAATTTTTTACAATGAGGGTGGTGGAACACTGGAATAAGTTGCTGAGAGAGGTGGTAGAAGCCCCATCCCTAGAACCATTCAAGATCAGGTTGGACAGGGCTCTGAGCAACCTGATTTAGATGAAGATGTCCCTGCTCACTGAAGGGGGGTTGGACTAGATAACCTTTAAAGATCCCTTCCAACCCAAATCATTCTATGCTTCTATGATTCTATAAATATATAGAAAAAGGGAAGTTTAGAAAGGGAAGCTCAGGTACACTGACAACTATAGACTTCCAGTGAAGGTAAAAACCAGTACCAGTAATATTCAAGAGTTTAGTATTCAGTATTAATTACTCCTATTTTTTTTTTTTTTTGTGAACAACAATCTTATAGGTGGTATACGATAGATCTCTGCATGGTAACAAAGTATGTTTAATGTCTTTTCAGTTAAATTATTAATGTTAATATACCATCACATTACCATCATACATTAACACATCAAATATCTTCATATAATTTGAATAGAAATTTTGTGTTTGCTACTTACCTAACTGGGTCTCCTGAATTGTTAGCTTACTCTCCAAGGGGTGTAAAAGCTTTGGTGGTTTATCTGTTAGTGGTGCTAGAAAAGAAAGAAATTCACATATATAGTTTTCTGATTATTATTGGGTAGAATAAGACTTCATTTTTATACCTACTGTTTCAGGAATTATTCAGGTCGGTTTTGGTTTGTTTTGTTTGGGGTTTGTTTTGGTTCGGTTTGTTGGGTTTTTTTTATAAATAATGTTCATGCCTTCAGTAGCTGTAAATGTTTTTGCTTAGAGACTAAATATAGCTCCAAAATTCAGAATCTTTCACATGCTAAGATATTGAAGGCACGTGTGTTAAAAAAATAATCTCTTTAAACTCTCACAAAAACCATGCACTGACATGTTAAATTTTTGTATTTTCATAAATATTACCCAGCATTTTATAGTTTGTTAAAACATTTAATTACATTGCTATCAAATATATTAATTAATAGATAAATAATTGATATATAAACTGAGTTACTCAAAAATAATTTTGAATATTTGATAAAAATTTTATTTAAAAAGATATTACCATCACTGCAATTTTGAAAGCGGAGTACCAGAAAAAGGTTCAGTTTTCAAAATCCAAGGGATGGATACAGTGAAGTAATGTCAAAATTCCTAATAAGATTACTTCCCTCCTCCCTTTTGATCTACTAGTATACTTATGCAAATTGTGGAATAGAAAGAGTTTTGCAGTGGTCAAAGGTTGTTGAAGCATGTTCAAATTATGCAGCTAAATAGTGCAGGTATTCTACAAGATTCATCATCTGTATACTTAATTCATAGAAGTGACATTGATTATGAATACTTTTGTTGTTAACAATGTACTCTATACTGATCTCTGACAGATGAGTGCATGCTATATGAAAAAAAGAGCATTCATTTATTTTTTTTTTCTTCAAAATTGATAGTAAATTTTCATGGGAAAGCTCCAGCTTTTGTAATCAGCTGGAACATTTTGATATTTTGATTTTCAACATTAATTCATACTTCAGTCTTTAACACAGATTATGAGCTGTCAGAGATTTAAAGTACGTTTGACATTTTGATATAACTCTATAATATTTATTCCCTCCAACTTATAAAAATGACTGTTACCTTTCTTACTGACACACACATCCACATGTGAATGGGTTTCATCTAGTAAACACATTTGTCTCCTCTCAGTTGAATTGCAGGAGAGATTTAGTTTCACTCTCTTACTGTGTTTCCTCTGCTCTTTGATTAAATTATCAATGTAGATTTAAAATCTACAGTATTAATTTCAACTTTGCAGCAATTTGAGAATAGATCCACTATCAACTCATATGTTTCTGCTTTACAGAGGTTTTTCTTCATCTGACCAGAGCATAAACCCTTCCAATTGCTGTCTGGGATGTTGAACCACCAGATCTAGGACTAAATCAAAATATCTCTTAAAGGACAGGAAAAGAACTGGATTTGGTAGGCAGACCTTTTTTCAGTTCATTCTCCCAACAACAACTTCTACTCTCTAC
Organism: Antrostomus carolinensis; assembly: GCF_000700745.2. Classification (NCBI taxonomy): domain Eukaryota; kingdom Metazoa; phylum Chordata; class Aves; order Caprimulgiformes; family Caprimulgidae; genus Antrostomus; species Antrostomus carolinensis. Next base: position 3,608 of record NW_010333599.1, read on the forward strand.
AGGAAATCATTCTGCACTACAGACTTTGGAGAGAGCCACAACTGTGAAAGAATTTTCGGCAGCCTCTTGGGGTTGTTACATTTCTTTACATCAATTTGAATGCTTTTTTTTTTTTTTTTTTTTTTTTTTTTTTTTTGGGGGTAGGGCTAAAGTGGGTGGAAAGGAAAAGGATTCAAAATATATTTCTTCTTAAACTGCAAAATTAGTTATTCTCATTTCTTGACTTCTCTGTAAAGGTTCAGAATTTATCAGCATATTGCCGTATTTTAAACATCATCAACTATGAATTTAAATTTAATTTTGCAGTTCTGTCATTCTCAACTCAATTACCATTCATCAGATAATGTCTTCTGAGTCACTGTCGTTCTAAATCTGTTTTGAAACTCTTTGAGAAAACAAAGTTCTCTCATCGTAAGTAAGGATACAATAACTGGTGGAGTTAATCCGAATGCAACAAATAAGTAGATTAGAAAATAATATTTTTCTCAGTTTAAGCAAAGATTGACATTACTTTTGTGGTCCTGTGCTTTGAGTCTCTAAGAGGTTTCCTACTTTGAAATGAATAGGCACAGGATCTTAATATATGCAGATAAATCATCCTTCAACGACGGTATGAAGTTATTATAAAATTTGTGTCCAATTAATTTTCCCATAACTTCTGATATTCAATAGGTAATTTAATAGAGAAAATGTTACTTAAAATCTAATACAATTTTCAGATGGATCTATTGAGGCACAGTTATATACTAAATTGAACAGCAAAACCAGAATTTAATCCTTTCTTCTTAAACTTTTACTAAATAGCAAGAATCAGACAAAAATTACAAAGCTCACAACTACAGCTGGTCTCTTAAACAAGTTAAATACCTTTTTTCTTTTTTATTAATAGATGTAGGAAGGCACAATAATCTTTATGTCCTACAAAAATATCAATTATTTCAAAGCACTTCCTATTCTGTACTGTATGCAAAGAACCAACATTCTTTTGAGTGTGTTTAAAAAAATAAAGAGAAGATCCTTTCTCGGACCATGTAATATTTATCAACATCGTTGTCATATAGAAGGAACAGAGTACTCAGATACCTGTTCTTGCTTGAGGGAATTCTCCTTTCTTGGCAAGAATCTTAGTTCTGGATATTAGTACCTACTGATGCATGGATGCATTTCTCCCTCTCTTTCTCTTCCTTGTTCTCTACTTTTTCTTTCGCTTTCTCTCTTTACCCTATTGCTGCATTTTTGGGGTTTTTTTTGTTCGTTGGTTTTATTTTTTTTTCCCCTTTCCAGTTAAATATCAAGAATCTTATCCCAGTAAAAGTGTCAAAGTTAACTAAAACTATTACTTTCAAAAAATGGCATTTTACTGGTCAGATTCTTTCAAATAAAAGCTGTTGGATCATAAATCAAGTTCACAGCCCATCTTATGTTTGATTTCTGAACCATTCCCGGTGAATGGTTTGAAAAAAAATATGTGTCAGACTTATTTTTCATTAGGTACAAAGTAAAGTGAAAAAAAAATCATAAATTAAGTAACTAATTCTGAAACTGTATTAAAAATTAATATTTAACTTTAGAGATAACATTCAGCTGCAGACATATTGATCCTGCTCAAAGAAAAAGTGTCTAAATTCACATTCCATGTCTATCAGATTGGATATACATTTAAAACATATTGAAGAATTTGTCTTGCAGTGATGAAACTGAGAGCCACCACAATCAGTCATCCAACTGGAAACTAGCCAGAATATTTTTACACCAGTCACTTACTTCCATACTCCTCTTTCTAAGCTACTGCTTCAGCTTTAGGTGTTTATGATCACATAATACATACATTTGCTCTATGCAAAATCCTATTATTTGAAGAGACCAGCCACCTGCTAGAATTTAACACAGCTAGTAAAGAAAAGCTTAATCCAAACTGCACATCAAAATACCACTAATCTGGTTATCAAAAAATGGAACTGCCTCAAACTCCACAGGCTTTATAATAGAAAAATAATAATTCCAAAGATCTATTTTTGTGTCTATTTTACAAAGTGCTCTTGCACTTGCAAATTGTAATTATTACAAATCGTCTTAGTTTCTTAGAGGCAGGCAGGGCTGTGTGGAGTTTTCTGCAACTCAGAAAGGCAGTTTATTGGCTGGACACTACCTGCAAGGACAAAAAATTCACAGGAATGACTGCCTTACTTGGTCAGTCTGTTATCTATATTTTAGAACATTTCTTGTTCAAATTTTTAATTGAAGTGAAACTTACTTTCTGAGGATTAAAACCTTTCTGATCTTTCTGAGATTTGAGATAATACAATAAGATTAAAACTCTTATGTTAGACTACTTTTAGAAAAAATGACTGACATGTCCCTGGAAGATATTGCAGCTATAGCACAGGATTAAATAGGGGAAAGAATTCATTACTACGCAAAGGTAAAATATTCCTCCACTTTGAAATCAAAGGAAACCAGAGAGATGGCGTTCTTTTCTTGAAGTCCATAATGTTTATTTGAATTCATCCCACAGTTCAGAAAGATGCCCCATCTCTTAGCTTGCCTCTAGAAACTAAGAGAATTCCTCATTACAATTCACCTTCCTGC
>NW_010333599.1:6208-8681 GCF_000700745.2 Antrostomus carolinensis
TGCTGATTTTCTGAGACTGGGTTTCTTTTTGTCCTCTCTTCATTCTGCCATTTTTGACACAGGCAAATTACCCCCAGGACAAGGGACCTCCATCAGAATAGGGATATCAGATCTGATTGATTGACTATAAAGACGAACCTTTGGGCACTTCTGAGCATAGTGCCTGGCACTTCTGCCTGTTCTTCGTGCCCTCAGAGTTGTCCAGTGCCTGGCTATGAAGTGTGTGTGATGTGCTTACCCCTTTAATTACTACATCTCAACATTTAATCAAGCACTGTCAAGAATGATAACCTCATACTAAACGCAGTGGAGAAGATTTGAAATGAGATTAAAACAATAGGTTTGGGGTTTAGATTATTATGTTAAAGTGCCCACTTAATGAGATGGCTCTTGAAATAAAGTACTGTCTCTGGAAAGCCATAGTATATGAAAAGCTGCCATAGATGTCAATATTTAGGAATTGCAGGTAATTATAAGAATAGGAGGGAAAACTACAGCATTTCAGTTGATAACTGCAGAACCTTGCAAAGCATTGGTATATGCTTTGGGGTTTGATTTTTATTTTTATTTTTTTTTATAGTGATGTCTGTAAAAGAAATAATGTAGTACCAGCAGTCTATAGTAGGTTGCAATAAAATTAATTATGTGCAGCCTGAACCTGAAGTCTTAAACCACTAATATATACAGTCACTTTCCAGATGAATATTAATATTGAGAACTCTGAGTTTCCTCAGAGTAATTGTGAGCAGAGCAAAACTTAAGTAATGAAATGCAAGGATGTAGGGTTCTTTTTCTTTATTTCACTTAGCATTGGCATAGCCCTACATATTCAGATATATCACTAGAGAAATCATTGCCTTTAAAAAAAAAAAATAAATATGGCAAGGTCTTTCACAAAAAAGGGAATTCTTTATACCTGCTTGAGACTTGTAACAACCTTAAATCTCATTCGTGAGTTACAATCAGATTAGTGCTCATTCACAAGGGCATCATTTAAAAACATATATGCCAGGGATTGCATAGCAGCACTATAAGATTATTCTGTCTCATTGTGTGAACAAGCCTGGCTATACCCTGAATCAAGTAGTTCAAACTGAGGGCAGATACGTATAAGGATACTAAAGACACGTTTGTGAATCCATAGGCACATGACGTATATGAGCTGTCTAACATGACTTAGTTATCACTATGAGCGATTGAAGATTGGCTTTTATCTTCCGAATGTTCCCATAAATCTTGCACTGAGAGACAAAAATTCTGCCTCTTCTTTCAGTTTATGTTTCTCTTTGTCTTCTCCCTACTGCATATTAAAATCCACCCAACCTTATTGCTTTGGGCATACAAATGAAAACGATCTTTATTTCTCATACCTAATCCTTTCCTCTGATGTTTTTCCCAAATATGAAGTTACAATCCTCAATTTTTTTATAGAAGAAAAATTTTCCTAAAAGAATTACATAATGCATTAAATAGAATATTAGCACTTCCTGTGAGAAAGTGCAGGAGGTAAAATAGTAACTAATAAAGAGCCCATTATTATGCAAAAGTTTCAATGATGAATATTGAGAAAAGAAGAGGCATTGCTAAAATGAAATCTTAGAAGATGGGAAGAATATTTTCAAGAAACCTTTTAAAATGTCTTAAGCTCATGAGTCCCCTGTGATTAACAACAGGTTGAATGCTAGAGGAGAAGCTCAAATGCAGACAGATGTTTGGGTTTTCATTTTCTGCTCATCTCTAATTGAATCTGATGTGACATTTGTGCTACCCCTATGACTTCAGAGGAGATGTATGTATTGCTCTTTTTTTCTGTTAGTTTTCTTGAACACACAGTGACATTTCCCAGTGGTCTCCAAGGAAAAAGTACAAGTAATCAAAATGCTGTCATCACAGATGCTAATGCAGCCTTGAAATACAAAAGAACCAAAGAGTATATGTAGTTAAAGCTATTGCAAGAAATATCAGCATAACAACTTGAGAGATTCAGTCTCTTTGTGTGGCAGACTCAGAATTTGTATTTTGATCTTACAAAGGGGAAAGGAAGGAATCAAGTAAGATTTTTATTCTAAAAGACTTTTTATTATAGGGACAGGATTCCCTCTCCCCCACAAAAAAAGATGAGATTCAAAATACAAAAAAAGAAAAAAAGTTCCACTGCATTACACCATTGTGTCTATACAAAACTAATCCCTAAAGCTCAATAATGGAAATTAGATTTTCTGTGTAGGTCTACAAAAAGGATGTCATGCTAAAGCCTGGTCTGTCTGTGTGGTCTGTTAAATTTCTCTCTCCTGGTGAACAAGGTGGTTGATGCTGTTGTAGCTATAAACAATTATATGATATATTATCTGTCTGTTTAATTAAAATAAAAGCTCTCATTAGCAAAAGAATGAAACAACGTATCCAGGACCACTTCCACCAGGAGATTCTCAGAGGTTTCAGCTTAATGTTGGAGCTCATCAGAACTTCATTC